>NC_133619.1:454763520-455061020 GCF_048593235.1 Sminthopsis crassicaudata
ATAATAAATATGATTAGAGTCTTAATCTGATAAATGCTATGCATCTGTTCCAAAATTTCTGGTAGTTTTCATTTGATTCATTAGTGCCAGAAGCATAATATTCAATACTTCAGTTTACTGCTTACATTCTACAAACTGTACTTTGTAACACAAGGGTTAACCTCTGTCTTAAAAACAAAATGTTGTTTGTTGCTTGTGGCAGAGTTAGAACACTGCAAGAAAGTATTATTAAAAAGCAGTTTTGTGGGCAAAAATAAAGTTAAACAATCAGCATTCTGGTTGACAGATGTACTCAGATTTAGACCTGAGAAATTTTTAAATAGTCAAAGTATTAGGCCATTGATAATGGGGGTAAATTCTCTGTGTAACAAAGAATATCACACCATTATAATGTTTCAACAGTATGCTGATGTTTGGGAGAAAATGCCTATGGATTCTAGGTAGCACGTATTTGCGGCTATTGGATTATAAATGAATATAATTATTTTTAGTTTATAAATATCTAAGCATAATTAGTAAACATGAAAGGTTAACTCTCCAAAAACATCTGAAAAAAGCTGATCTAAAGAAAATTATTTTTGGAAGCACCACTGATTACAAAAGTTGTTTTTCTCACAATACTTCAGATAATTCATCTACAACTTTTTGGAAAATAAAATAATTAAAATTCTGAATTGAAGTCTAACTATGAAATCATTTAAATGTAAATAATCAGGATATAAAATTTAGAATTGGCAAATGACATTTATATAATTTATTACATATAGAGTTAAATACTAGAGCACTGCTTTAGTAAGCTCCAAAAGGAGATAAGAAAATCACATTTTTTGGAAAGACATTTTGAAATGTCCATATCACAAAGATTTCTTATTCAGTATGTTAATTACTATCAGTTTACCTTCCTTGTCTTCTTGTAGTATCTGAGTGGCAGTTTCCATCCCCTATACTTTGTTATTAGCACTGTGCTACAGAGGAGTCATATTAGAATAAGTGAGGCAGTACAGGAGTTTTGAGTACTGAGTCTTCAGAAGGAATGGGACTTTTTGATCACACTGCCACAGCTATACAAAGCAGATATTTTCTCTGAATTTTTTGTATTAAATAATTCTTCTTTATCTCAAAGACAGAAGTACAAAATTCATGCAGCTGATATTTTTTCCACTTATATAGTAGATGGAATTTCGCTGAAGTTTAGTGATCTAGTAAGCTAGTAATTTATGCAATACCCAAAATAGAAAATTATAATTTAAGGCTATGTTTCCTAGTGACTAAGAAGCATTCACTAAGTATTTATACAACTAAATTTTATGGACATAGATAATATTAATATGATATGAAGGAAGATGAAATTGTACTAACACTTTATGCATTTAGATATTTAAATAAGAAACTACTTTATATGCAATAAGACATACACTGTTAAAAAAATTCCAAATCCTGAAGCATTAATATTGTAGCAAAATAAATTTAATCTTACCAGGTATAGGTTCTTGAACATTAAGTCTGTTTAAGTAGTCTCTTTGTGCTCTTGCTAACATGCATATCCTATGGAATTCTTCTTTCATTTCATAGAAAATCTTCTCTATTTCTTCTCTGGAAGTGCAGTGTGTTGAATATAAACCTATTATTCTTATCTTTCAGCACATAACATTTAATAAAACATTTCCAATATGTATTTCATGTTTTCATGTACCAAAGAAATGATTCAAATCTATTTTTTTTAAGCTGGTTTTAGAACTACTATCAAAGCAGGCAATTTATTATAAGTTCTCTTTCAAAATTAGTTTCAGTTTTGTATTGGGATTACAGAATGTCAATTTCCCACTTACTCATAGAGAACATTAAAGTTGTTAGACTGGTTCTTACCTTTCTGTTAGGGGAAGCATAAGTATATATTACTTTTCCACAAAATTATGTAAAAGAAAAAAAATGCAAGTCCTGATTTAACATGTAGGTAAAATTGACTTTTTCACCTTTTACAGAATAATTCTATATATTATTTGCATTGGAAAGAGCTTACAATGAGAAATAATTTTTCCCAGTTTGGGAATCTACTATGCCTGTCATAAAACAACCAAATCTTTCTCTGGGCCTCAGTTTTCCCATTGTTAAAAATAAGGACATAATGCTAGATGATTGCTAAACTTCTGCGTCATTCTCTTGCTCTATGGTTCTATTTCTTAGCAATTGAAAATATATGGAGGAAAAATATTTTTTAAAATGCAGATGTACCTTTTATTGAATAAAGAAAAACTTGGATGCCCTGGAGGATTTTCCTGTCTAGGTGAAGACTCTGATCTTTTTACCTTAAAGAAGATACAAAAAGATGGTGATTTTTACTTAAATTTACTTCTAATTTTCAATAAGATGAAGCTAATAAAACATGAGCTATATATTAAAAACTCTGTATTCTTTTCCCTGACTGATAATTCAAGGAGTCATGAAGCTTGAATTGTGAGCCTTTACGAAACAAGATTCCAATTTGGATTGCCCAAGTTATTGAAATGAACCAGACATCTTGCCTGTGAAATTTTTTCTCTATTTTAGTGCTCACTAATGTTAGATGAAACATGTAAATCAACCCCTTAGAGTATTAAGTTACAATTTCTTTGCTGAAAAATGCAGCTGTGGAAGGGAAGAGGGGAAAATCCACAAAACCAAGCAGCTGATTCCTTAGCATTTAACAAGCATTTGAAAAATTTGTAAAAATAGTCCTATTATGTATTTAAACTACTTTCATACCAGTTCTTACCTTTCACTACCACCTTGTGGATTATATTGGTATTACACAGGTTCTGAATATTATTTCCAAAAGTTGATTATGTTCTAAAGATCTATCTATCAGTTGAAAACTTTTTCTATGAACTAGGGCAATCAAATGCTACAACTTAGAAATCTGGAGTGAAAAGTACATATCTAGGACTATTAAATAAAGTTTAATATATGAAGACAATAGTTATTAAAAAACCAAACATGCTTTCAAATAGGCAACTTATATTTAAAGATCGTTATGCATACTAATCATCATTTAGCCACGCTATTAAGTAATTTTAAACAGGAAATTTTAATTCATTTCTTATCCTCTTATCATTTGAAAGCATATGTGTGTAATCTTGCTTTTTTTGTTAAATCTTGATTTTTTAAAAGTCTTATTTTTTCCTAAAGGCAGGAATTGACTCAAGTTCCTCTTTCTTTGGATAACTCTCTTGAAGTTGTTCTAATTTACTGCTCCCATTTTCCAACTGTTCCTTAAATAACACAGGAATTGTTGAACATTTCTAAATGAGGAGGAATATCATTATGCAAACATTATGGATAGGTTGAATTAAATCTTGGCAACTCAAGTGATTTCAACTTCATATAGTATATTATTATCAGTTGGAGGTGAAATAAAAACCATTTGCTCTTCAGTGCTGTCTGCCTGATACACATTTATCTTGGTAAAACATATTTATCAAAATTATCTGCTTATATACAATTACTCAAAAGCTTTAGCTGAATTTATTAACAACAAAAAAACCCAGACTGGAAAATCTTTTTCATTATGTTTGTTTCTAACAGTGGTAGACAATTTTTTTCTTTGGTTATAGCCGATGATCATCAAACAGATTTTAGAGTGGATCAGAAGAGAAAGTTTCTTGATCACAGAGTGATCAGGTTTCCAAAGACTTACTTTGGAAATCAGTGAAAGTGAAATGATCTGGAAGTAATTATATTTAAAAGTAAGCTACCCATTCAAAAAGTCACAAATACAAACAACAAATGGATTTCAACTGAAAATCCTAATATGATTTATTTGCTTTTAAAGGCTGTAGACAAAGATGAGAAGAATGAATTATTAAAAACATAAGAAAACATTTGGAAGTTTGATGCTATAAATAAAACAAAATGAATAAAAAAACAACTATGTGGTTTATCTCATTGTTAGGGAAAAATGCTATGAAAAATAAAAAGAACCAAAGAGAAGTGGTTTTTAAATTATTTTGAAGTAACAGTCAAGATAACTGAAAAGAACAAAAAAAAATTCTTGGTCTAGTTCTCTCTTACTTTTTTTGAAGTTTGAAGTTCAACAGAACTATACAATTTTGTCTGGTTAATTTTAATTAAATTAATGGGCCTAGTAGTATCCCCTAGAAATCCAAGAAATTTAAAATTTCATGCAGAAAGCTGCATGAAGACTTTGGCACAGCCTGTATTTCCTAAATCTTTTCATTCCTGATCTATAGACTACCTTGAGTTACTTCAGAGAGTAATAAAAATTTGATTTGGGGGCAGGAAGTTACATGTGTTTGTTGGTGGATCAGGAGGGAGAAGAAATAAGAAAAGGTTGTACTATTATCATAGAATTTTTCTTTATAGAAGTCCAAATAGGGTTATCTAAATTTTTTCTTTAAAATACTAATTTTGTTATTATTGCTATTGCTATCATTCAATAACTTTAAGGTCCATTTCTAAAAACTTAGGTTTATTAAAGAACAAGTAAAACATTGACCCTTTAGTTGAGGAAGCATACTAACAATGGTGGTGGTCATGGAATAGTCAAGAAAGAATTCCCATTAGAGGCAATATTTGAGCTTGAAGGTTCTAAAAGGCTAAGATGAGAAGGGAGTTATATTCTGGAGATGCAGGCTAAGCCTACATAAAGTTTCATATACGGGAGAAAGTATACTCAATTCAGGCAACAACCAGTGGATCAGTTTGAGTGGTATGTGAAGTGTATTATAAAGAGAAGTCATATGAAAAAAGTATTGAAAGGTATTAATAGTCTCATTTAGATTAAGGAAGAAAATAAGGTGTGTGTATATGTGTGAAAAATGGAATGGAAACAGAAAATATCAGTTGTGGAATGGTTACTCAATAATGCTGGATAGGTTATGGAAAATGGGCACAGTATAAGACAAAAATAGAATCTGGATGATTTTATCAATTAAATTTTTGACATTTAAAAATAAAAAGCAACAAATAAATAAATAAAAGAACCAAGGTTGAATATATTCTTACCAGTGCTAGATAGGTTGAAACCAAAGACATTATAGTGAAGCCAGAAAGTAGAAACAACTGAATTAGGGAGAAAATGTAGAAAGGGCTGCAACATTGAAGAGAATAAAGTAGAAGAAAGCACGTCTGGAAAAATTACACAGAGAGATTTGATAAGAGTAAACACAAAGACGAAGCAAAGCAAAAGAGTAAAGAACAGAAGGCTGAATAAAAAAGTTACTAGGAAGCTATATTTAATCTATAGGAATTTCAGACCATATACAATCTGTAGGTCTCATTACAGGCTCCTTGCTATTCCTGAAAATCTAGCAAAGCAAGAGGAACACAAATCACAGGAGCACTTTCTCAAAGCAGTGTGCTAGGCAAACCTACTGTCAGTGTGGGAACAACTCCAGGACAAAATGGGATACATCCCAGAGTTCTGAAGGAAGTGGCAAGAAAATAAACAATAAGGAAATAAAATTAAACACCCCAATTACTTCCAAGTTCTTTACAGAGGGATGATTTGACTTTAAAAAAAAAAGTATGTATTAGTATAATACTGAGATTAAAAAGTAAAGCTACATATAATTTTCTAAGCCTTTCATAGTTAACCAAATTATAGTGTTTATTACTTTCTAGTGGGTGTTGAGAACATTAGTTTTAGAATGTAATACTTTGCAGCAAAGGACATTTGATATGTGTTTTCTTGGATTTCATTTTTAAAGAAGTCTTTTCATACAAAATGAAAATATGGTAACTCACATACCCAATTTAACAACTAACATTTTGCTCTTTGGCAACTACTTCAATGAAATCACTTGGAAAAAAGATTATTTCTCCCCGTTATGGTTGTTTGTTTGGATACGATTTTAATAGAGCATTTGATATAGAAGACAGTCAGCCTTAGAGTTGCCAAGAATGCAAAAGAAGAGGGAGTTTCTACAATAGAAATTCCTTATACTGTTTAAATCAAAAGCCTTTCCTCCCCTGATCCAAAATAAAAGCAAACAAAATATTAATAGGATCAGATAGCAGCAGATTTGTGGATGTATACAAGCCAATTCAATAAAGGAAGGAGTAAAATTTATTGGTCATAACAGTGTGCCTTAATTTAAAAGTTTCCAATGTCTAAAACTTTCTTGAACTTGAAAAAATGATTATTTATGAGAAGATTAGAATTAGTGATCAATCCAAAGCTTGATATTTACAGGCTTCTTACTAATTAATTATAAGCTTTTTTTGTAGTTTATTATAATCAAGCAGAAAATTTAACTCCAAAATACCTAATGTAAATCTATTCATATGAAGTAGAAATCAGTTCAATGTTGATACCACCATATCTGAAATTAGAGCCAATGGGAAATTTGGTCATTACTTTCATGCAGAATTCTGACCATTTAAAAAACAATATTTGAAAACAAACTGTTTAAATTGGCTGCCTCTATTTCCTTATCGCCTATTCAGTTGAGGTTCCTATGACCTGATTTTTACTCTCATAGTGAAAATGTGCCCTATGTCACTAGTGACATAATCAGCAAAATTTTATGGCCCTTTCTAAAGACAGCAGTACTTTCCTTGAAATACTTCTTTCTTAGTATTCATGATACACTAAATTATCATGCTCTTCTTCATCCTCCTTGACCATATCTTCTCTGTCTCTTTTGCTGCATCATGGGATAATGGAAAAAGAAAAAGATTTAAAAATAGGAGAGAGTGAGGTTTGACTCTCATTCCCAAAACTGATTTTCTGTGTGGCTGTGTACATATAATATAACCTCTACATTTCCTCATCATTAAAAATAAGATGATAGTACTTGTAATATTTATCTCACAGGATTATTGTGAAGATTTAATATGATACACACTTATTTGTAACAAAATTGTTATATAAATGCCAATATTATCATTCTCATTCCTAAAACAGACATTATTCAAAGTTTTGCCCTTGCCCTATCTCACTCTCTCTATTAATCTGAGACTTTATCCATGATCATAACTTCAACTATCACTCCTATTATGTGGAAATTTCACAAATCTATAACTTAAAAAAAATTAGACTTTCACATTCAACTAACTTGTTTGAAATTATTTTATTTCAACTGAAACATGCCAACCAGAAGTCAATAAATTCCCCATCTCTTCCAAATTCCTTAATTAATTCTTAGTAGTATCATTCTCCCATTTAGCTAGACTTAAAACTCCTGTCACCAATATAGTTTTTTTCTCCCCTCAATTCAGTGTTGCTTCCTTCTGATTTTACTCTAATCCAGGCCTACATCATTTTGCCACAACTGGTTTGTTTGTTTTTTAGAAGCAGTCATGCAACTTGCACAGGGTCATAAAGCTTGTCAATATTTGAGGGCAGATTTGATCTGTGGACCAGGGCTCAATCCATCACACCATCTAGTTGCCCTTCTCTAACTATTCCTTTCCAGTCAGTGTACTATCATCCTGCACACAAGCAGATTAACTTTCTTCAAACATGGTATTCAAGATGTTATTCTTCCATGAAATCACTTCCATATCCCTACTTCTTTTCAAATCAATTCTTCAAGAGCTTATTATGTCCCAGGCACTATTCTAGCAGCTTACTTTATTTTCTTTATAGCTTTAGAGCTTAAGGACACATTCAGTCAGTTATACAAAATTTCCCAGTTGTGGGGGCTTCTCTCTAATATATCCTACCCCTCTATATACTCTGAAATCCTAATGATATCTAACCCAGTGCTGCCCTCACTTTGTCACTCCTCTCTACTTGGGCATCTCCCCATCAGCACAGGCACCCAGAGAAGTAGCTTTACAGATGCCATTAGAAAAATCCCCTCCCTCGACAGCATAGCAGACCTATGCCCTGTCTCACAGATTAGCCAGATTAGCCCTTCAGCAGGAAGTGGCCAGGGCACTACCTAGTGGATAAAAGCCCTTCCAAGCTTCCTATCCTTTTTTTTTTTTTTTTTTTTCATTTTAGATAGAATTGATTGAGCCTCCCCAGAATAAGCGACATAGATGGTTGTAACAAGATCTCACTTCGTTTATCTTTCCCCCAAACCTCTTTTTTTTTTTTTTCTGAACTCTGAATCTGCTGAAGATACCACTGCCCTCCCAGTCACCAGAGTCACAACCTCATTATCACTTTTGGTTTTTCAATCTCACCCCAAGTAAACAATGAGTTGCCAAATGTAATCACTTCTACATCCACAACATCTCTTACATCTGTCCCCTTCTTGCTACTCACACAGCATCTTGATTTAGGCTTCCATCATTACTCACATGTTACTGGTGCAAATAACCTCTTAATTTATTTCCCTGTTTCAAATGTCTCCCTCCTCAATTCATTCTCCAAACAGATGTCAAAATACAGATTCATGTCACTTCCTACTCAACAATATTAACTGATTACGTGTTCACTCTAGGATCAAAAAATTATATAACTTATTATTAGTATAGTATAACATGCATATAAATAAATAAATATTCACATATTGAAGTGGATCCTCATTAAAAAAGGTAGGTATTAAATTTAGAGATCCCCTTAAATCTTTCTTTGGATTCTCGGTAATTAGCAGTTTCTGGTACCAAATCAATATTTAATCAATGCTTGTTAAAGCATTTGATTAAAATAGTGGTTTTTTAAAGTGAATATTCTACAGTGTAATACACCAAATGAATATATGTGGATATGTGGATATGTGGCACTGAAGAGAGAAAATATAGAACACATGGTCACTATACCTGACGATACTGGTAAATTGTCATATAAAGGATTCAAGAGAGAAATCTGAAAATTACTCCTTGAAATTCTCATAGCACTATAATGACATAATCCACATAGCATAAGGTGATAGAATCAATGATAAAAGGGGAAAATAATTGAATAGTTAAGTATAACTTTTTGGGAGAAGGCCATATGCTTTCTAAATGGACTACTCATACTTTAACAGAATTCTTTGAAAGAAGTAGGAACTTCTTGTGTGTACATTATTGACAGTACACAATTTATGTATAGTATTTGGTACTCTTTCATTTTTTAAAAATTTTGTCTCCTCAAGAAGACTGTATATAAACTCTTTGAGGATAGGATAACAATCCTATCATTCTGGCGTACTCCTCTCAGGGAGTTAAAGAGTAACTGGTCAGTATATGCTTTTTTGCCTTGCTCACATTAATAAAAAAAATAGAAATATAAAGGATATGTACATATATATGTATATGTGAGTTTGTGTATGTGTGTGTATATATATATGAATTAATAAGGCATCTAGGTGGTACAGTAGATAGACTGGCGAGATTAGAATCAGGAACTCTTTTTCCTGAGTTCAATTCTGGCCTCAGACATGTACTAGTTGTGATCCCCACACATAGTTGAACAATAACAAAGTAATACATAAATTGTTTATGATAAATTTTAATCAATAATCTAGAAGGGAGAATACATAATAAAATCTCAAGTTTTAAATAACACTAAGTTCTTAACAATTAATGAAATGCTAAGATCTTTTAAGGTTAAGTGACTGACTAGAAAAACTGTAAGTGAGCCTCAATGGGGCTGTTTTTAAAAATATAAGTGAAAAGTAGCCTAAATTATATATCTAGGACACAGAAAAGAGACTTGGGAGTCACTGTAGATTGTTTGAAGGCAATGAACATATGCATTTTAAAGGCCTATTAAATGCAGTGTAACATCTGGAAAAAGGCAATCTAGAGTAAAAAAAAAAAAAAAAAAAAAGCAAATATATTCATCAAGAGGACAGGGACTACCACATATAGATAAACTGAAAAGATTAGGATTCTAATATAGAAAGATCGTGGCTTAGAAAGGTTATTGCCAAAAATCTATCAAATAGAGAATCAATTATTCATCAAATCCTAGAATATTGGATCGAAGGGATAAATACTCCTTCCAAACCTGGACATTGGTTGCTTCAACTTACTCTCCCCACGCAGTTCCTTCACTAAAAATACTCAATATAACATGCTGACTTTTAGTAGAAAGCAGGAGGAAATACAAAAGAAGACATAAGGCAAAGAAAAGAAAAGAATAAAAGGTGGTAGTGATGGGGTTGAGGTCCCTTTAAGATTCCTTTCTGATTTCCAACCCCCTCCCCTCCCCCTATGGCTGAAGAAGCTAGCACCTTTGATTCACAAATCCTGGTCAAAAATACCCCTTTTGGGGGCAGCTAGGTGGCGAAGTGGATAGAGCACCAGCCTTGAATTCAGGAGGACCCCAGTTCAGATCTGGTCTCAGACACTTAACACTTTCTAGCTGTGTGACCCTGGGCAAGTCACTTAACCCCAGCCTCAGGGAAAAAAAAAAACCCAAAAAACACCCCTTTTGAATTCCAATGATATCCAGGCTTTCCCAGCCCCCACCAGATCTGAGCTAACTTGGGCTTTCCCAGCTCCTCACTATCTGCTCAGGTTTCTCCAACCCCCACAAACAACTTCTTCCTTATCTAAAAACCCATTGAATTCTATTCAATGCAAACCCTGACCAAAACTAGCCAGGAGCCTGAGACTCCACTCACCTTCAATATTATAAAAAGGGGAACCCTGGAGCCCATTCTTTGCAGGAGCCCAAACATGCCATTCTTACGTCAGCTATGCCAAGGGTTCCTGTCCACCTGGCGCCAGCTCTGCCCCTGGCATCTTTCTACCTCTTACCCTTACTTCCAAACCCCTACAATAAACCTTTTTTTTTTTTTTTAATCAATCTAGGTTTTTGGGCCTGTAAATTCATTTACAGGGGACTCTGCGCTGCTACTAGACTGCATTTAACTATGTTTCCTTGCTCCTAACCAAAAGGGGTTACCCCTTACCTAATTCTCCTCAGTAGGAGAGTATCAGTTTCTTTATCATTAAAATTACTAGGTAAGACTCAACTAGTTCTGACATTTAATGACTCTATAAGTATTCTAGAATGCATATGAAAATGAAAAAGAAAAGAATGAAATTAAGGCCACAAATCAGTACAACTCCATGATTTTCTCCCATCTCAAATACTTCCTCCCCCCCTCCCCAGGCAAATGGGGTTAAGTGACTTGCCCAGGGTCACACAGCTAGGAAGTGTTAAGTATCTAAGATCACATTTGAACTCAGGTTCTCTTGACTTCAGGGCTGGTGCTCTATGCACTGAATCACTTAGGTGCTCTCATCTCAAATGCTCTTAACAGCAAAATCACAAGGCAAAAGATTAAAACTAATATCCTGAATAATATAAGAAATAGACCCATAGTAGAAAAATACTCGAAGTATAAGAGAGTAGTAATTGAAAGGAACAAAAAAACTATCATCAACAAAGTTTTAATTGTATTTTGGGCATCCCCATATTTCTCTTTAGGATACGGAAACTTTTTTATGTCCCTTGTAGGACCTAACAAATATGGGTATATCATTGGTATTCAATAAATATGAACTGGCTGATTAGTAAATTTTTAGATATCAGACTCTTCAAATGCATCCAGCTTTTATATTTAGTATAAATAGAAAGCACAGGACATCTTTTTATTCTGTGTGTCTATATATAGTAGCCCTACAGGCATCCAATGTTTTCTGGTTCAAATAAAATCCTTCTTGCCCCTTCAGATTGTCTGTAAAGAACCTTGCAGCTCAAATAGTCCAATACTTCATTTCCCAGGTGAGAATATTGAGGTTATGGAGGTCACATGATTTAGCAAAAATAACAAAGCCAATGAGAATACAGCCTGAAGGCTTAAAAAAGATAAAAAATAACTTTTTAATGCTTCTAGGGAGAGAGTCAGCCCTAAGTACTATTCATTCATTTAGGTACAAGGTATCCTAAAGTCTTAATGTAGTTTAAAGCTACTGATGCTTAACAGTACACTTAAGTTTTCTTTGGGACACCTCAATTTACTAAAAGCCTGCAGTTTGGAAAGCACTGAACTAGTTTCTAGGGAGATAGAAAATTTAGATTAGACTGCCCTCAATTGACTTTCAACTCTTGTAGGTTTTGTGGCACTTAATGATCTGTTTTGAGACAGACCATTCTTTAAGATATACTGATTTTTTGAAGGTGGCCTAGCTATATCTGATCCAAAACTATATTATAAAGCAGCAATCACCAAAACCATGTGGTATTGGCTAAGAAATAGATTAGTTGATTAGTGGAATAGGTTAGGTTAACAGGACAAAATAGTCAATAACTACAGCAATCTAGTGTTTGACAAACCCAAAGATCCCAAATTTTGGGATAAGAATTCATTATTTGACAAAAACTGCTGGGAAAACTGGAAATTAGTATGGCAGAAATTAGATATGGACCCACACTTAACAGCATATACCAAGATAAGATCAAAATGGGTCCATGATTTAGGCATAAAGAACGAGATCATAAAGAAATTAGAGGAGCATAGGATAGTTTACCTCTCAGACTTGTGGAGGACGAAGGAATTTGTGACCAAAGAAGAACTAGGGATCATTATTGATCACAAAATAGAAAATTTTGATTATATCAAATTGAAAAGCTTTTGTACAAACAAAACTAATGTAGATAAGATTAGAAGGGAAGTAACAAATTGGGAAAATATTTTTACAGTCAAAGGTTCTGATAAAGGCCTCATCTCCAAAATATACAGAGAACTGACTCTAATTTATAAGAAATCAAGCCATTCTCCAATTGATAAATGGTCAAAGGACATGAACAGACAATTTTCAGATGATGAAATTGAAACTATTCCCACTCATAGAAAGAGTGTTCCAAATCACTACTGATCAGAGAAATGCAAATTAAGACAACTCTGAGATACCACTACATACCTGTCAGATTGGCTAAGATGACAGGAACAAATAATGATGAATGTTGGAGGGGATGTGGGAAAACTGGGACACTGATGCATTGTTGATGGAGTTGTGAAAGAATCCAACCATTCTGGAGAGCAATTTGGAATTATGCCTAAAAAGTTGTCAAATTGTGCATACCCTTTGATCTATCAGTATTTCTACTGGACTTATATCCTAAAGAAATATTAAAAAAGGGAAAGGGACCTGTATGTGCCAAAATGTTTGTGGCAGCCCTTTTTGTAGTGTCTAGAAAATGGAAAATGAATGGATGTCCATCAATTGGAGAATGGTTGGGTAAATTATAGTATATGAATGTTATGGAATACTATTGTTCTGTAAGAAATGACCAGCTTGATGAATAGATAGAGACTTAGAGAGACTTACATGAACTGATGCTGAGTGAAATAAGCAGAACCAGGAGATCATTATACACTTCAACAACAATACTGTATGAGGATGTATTCTGATGGAAGTGGAAATCTTCAACATAGAGAAGATCTAATTCAGTTCCAATTGATCAATGATGGACAAAATTAGTTACACCCAGAGAAGGAACACTGGGAAACGAGTGTAAACTGTTTGCATTTTTGTTTTTCTTCCCAGATTATTTTTACCTTCTGAATCCAATTCTTCCTGTGCAACAAGAGAACTGTTCGGTTCTATGCACATATATTGTATCTAAGCTATACTATATCTAGGTTATACTATAACATATTTAACATGTATAAGACTGTCTGCCATCTAGGGGAGGGAGTGGAGGGAGGAAAGGGAAAAATCAGAACAGAAGTGCGTACAAGGGATAATGTAAAAAATTACCCATGCATATTCTGTCAATAAAAAGTTATATTAAAAAAAAAGATATACTGATTTTTGATACTTTGGGCTACCATCCAATTTGCTAAAACCTTGAACTGGTCATTCATTTGCCTCATTCCCTTTGAACCCAAAGACACTCATCTGAAAGAATTCTGATGAAGGATTAGGTTTTGTTTATGACATAATAATAGCTGACAATTATATAGTGCTTTAAGGTCTGCAAAGTACTTCACATATTTTGTTTCATTTTGTCCCCACAACCACCCTTGGAAGAAGGTGCTATTATCATCCTCCTTTTTTTTAGATTTAAGGAAACAGAAGTTAAATGAGTAGCTTTGTGTCTTTTCCAAGTATCTGAGGCAGAATTTGAACATGCTCTTCCTGAAATCAAATAAATTCAATACTCCATGCATTACAGCATCTAACACATTGGGCAAGGTCTGAAGTCACAACAATGGGTCCAAATCTTATATGCTATGCTGAAACTCTAGATAACATGATAGCGAGCTATGTTTCTAGATTTCCTATTGGCAAGGCCACTATTATTATAATGGATGTTTGCAAACTGTCTAACTCTTCTCCTTTAGCAATTCAATTATGCATTTTCATACAGATTCTTTCTATTTTTAGAATTTTAGTACAACCAAATAAAAAAAGTTTGACCAGACAAAATGTACACAGAAGGAACAATTTCAAGACATTCTAGGGGCAGCTAGGTGGTGCAGTGGATAGAGCACCAGCTCTTAAGATAGGAGGACCTGAGTTCAAATCTGAACTTAACACTTCTTAGCTGTGTGACCTTGGGCAATTGCCTCAAAAAAAAAAAAGAAAGAAAAAAAAGAAAGAAAAGTTCTAGACAAATCAAAGAAGAAAATGCATGAAATAATACAACTGCATTAATGTAATTAAAATTTTGTTTAAATGATATTAAAGGTAGTATAACTCATTCAGTGTTTATTTTGTATAATTTATTCCAGTTTCTTTATAATATTAAAAAATCTCTCTGCTAAATTTCATTGACTTTGCCCAAAATTATGAATCCCATTCTCTTAGCCTCCACTATTCACTATCTTCTTTTATAATCCCCCATATTATTCTTAAATATTTGCCTGGTCTGCATATAGTGGGCATCACTTGGACTTCATTTCCCACAATGCCTGGAGACCTTGAACACACTGCTTATTGGGAAAAATTAAATGGACTACATTTCTTGAAAAGCATTCTATCCAGCTACAGTGTCAAAAGGTTGGGGGTGAGAAGTGGGGAGGTGTGGTACTCTGCAAGGCAGGGGATCTAAAAAGCAAGGCTTCTTAAGGTGTAGGGAGCACTTTGAGTCCTAAAGACAAGCATTTGGATTGTGAGCTGAGAGAAAAACAGAAGGGAAACATGGGAGGAGTTCTAGTTCCATTCAATAACTCCAGGGTAAAGCAAGAAGTTTTAGTGGTTCTCATCTGCCCCTAGGAGACTTCTGGGGTAGGGGTGGGGGTGGGGGGTGAGAAGCATCCAAAAGATTAACAAATCCAAAACTTCAGAGGCAAAAGGTACTGAACCTTAAGTTTATTATAATGTAATAGTTCTGAAGTTGACCATATCTTCCTTCTATGCTATGCTGGGCACTCACTGGGGAACATGTATAAAATAGTAATTCCCTTGGAATTGTAACAAATGGCATCCATTTATATATAGAGAGAATTATTTACTACTCGGTTCTCTTTCCTCGCTGCTCTGTGTCTTAATTAAATGTTTTTCTATCTCTTATGTGGCAAAAGAGAATGGATTAAAAAGGGACTTGGGCCATGAATCTGTAAATCAGCTAGGTGGCACAATGGAGTCAGAAAGGAATAAGTTTAAATCTAGCCTCAGACACTTTTGACTGGTTTGACATTGAACAAACCACTTAATTTCTACCAACTTCAGTTTCTTCATCTGTAAAATGAGGATCTATCCTCACCCTATCTAAGGGTGTTGTGAGGATCAAATGAGATATTTGTAAAGCTCTTGGCAAATCTTAACACATTATATAAATGCTAGCTCTTATTATTATTGTTATTTTTTACTGTATTTCCAAAAGAGCCAATTAAACCTGGGGAAATGAATAATAAAGGTATGCTACCCAAATACATTTAGCAGTATCCTATATAAACAAAGGGTCTAATAAAAATAGCCTATGAAAGTACAGATGAACATATATGTGTGTGTGTGTGTGTGTGTGTGTGTGTTAGTTAGGCTCTAAGTATAAAAGCTGGCTTTCAGTGTAAATGGTTAAATTTATCCTGAAGAATTATTACTGAAATTTTTATTTTATAGTAAGAGAGCATCCTTATTATTTTCAAAGAACAAGCAAAAAGCTATTTCTTTTAAAAAGTGAATTCTACAATGCAGTTTGGGATCTATATTACTATGACTACAAAATACTTGACTGCAAAACTGCAGACATGATTATGTCTATATTATAACTATAAGCCAGTATATCTAACATATACATCCCACAGATGAGATGAAGTATGGAGATACAGTCTTGATCACGTCTTCATTATAAATGATTATTTATTAAGTTCCTACATTCATTTTTTTGACGATCAGAAAACATTCTAAGATTTGATGCTTCTTTATTAACTTTTCAATCCTAAGCTTGTTTCTAAGATTGTGAAATTTGCTTTCCAAAAATGATCACTAACTAAGAGGAGCTAACACCAGAATCTAGGACTACCAACATAAAATCTGGCTCTTCTCATCTAATAATTCTAATCTAAATGGAAAGTAAATCAGTCATTCTCTCCATACCAGTCTTTTCACTAATGATAATAAAGATGATTACAAAAGTTGGCTCAATTGGAAAATCTTTTATCTTTTTCTTAAGCTTTTCTTATTAACTACTCTTACCTGTAGTTATAATTTATAAAATAATTTCAATTTGGAAACATGCTACTTATAATTACCTTTCAGAGAGTGTTATTCTCAGTGAGGAATACTGTTATTAATAATTGAAAGTTAAAGGAAAATATTATTTTGAGCAGTATTGTGCTCCACAATGATAGATTTAGCTCTTTTCAACAATACAAGGATCCAAGACAATTCCAAGAGACTCATGATAGAAAATACTGATCACATCCACAGAAAGAATTATGGCATCTGAATGCAAATTGAAGCATATTGTTCTCACTTTTGTTTTGTTTTGTTTTTCCCTCATGTTTTTTTCCTTTTGTTCTAAGTTTTCTTTTACAACATGACTACTGTGGAAATATGTTTAACATGATTGTATGTGTATAACCTTTTTCAGATTTTTTCTTTCTTGGAGAGAGGGGAGGGAAGGGAAAGAAGGAGAAAAATTTGGAGGTCAAAATCTCATAAAGATTAATGCTGAAAACTATATTTACATGTAATAGGAAAAGATAAAATACTATTAAGTAGAAAAAAATTTTCCTTAAATCTCCCCCCAAAAGGAACTGTCATGCTAACATATTAAACAGCATTTAAGTATATATATAAAATAGAAGATTTTTACAACATTGCATATGTATCCTTTTAAGTACTTTCTTTTAAAGAAAAAATAAACCACAAAGCTTGCATGGGTAACCGAATAATTTTACAAACTTTTTTTTTTTAATCAAGTTGAGCTGGTGAAGATAGCATAGAACATTTAGCTTGGCTCTTCAGTGACTGAACATATTCTCTTTTGGTTCTAAGCCAAATTCTCATTTCCTCAAATGATCCTTGACACCTCAAGCTGGCTGAATTTTCTCCCCTTACCTGAGGAGTTTCTTCAAAGAGATGCTGCAACTAAGGAGAGAAAGAGAATTTTGCCAACTGCTATCTAATAACAAATAAGAGCATTTGTAATTATTCAGATAACACGAGGACAGTTTTTTATTGTTCAGTCATTTGGCTATGTTTGACTCTTTGTGACCTGTAAGGGGTTTTCTTGGCAAAGACACTGGAATGGTTTGCCATTTCCTTCTCCAGTGGATTAGGGCAGAGATTAGGGGACATATCCTGGGTCACACAGCTAGTGTCTGAGGCCAGATTTAAACTCAGAAAGATGAATCTCCCTAACTCTAACCCCAGCACTTTATCCATTGTACTATCCAGCTGCTGTAAGGGCAGCATTCTATTTCAATATCTAATTTCCACCCATTATTTATTCAAGGAACAAGTATAAAAAAGGGCACTCTGCAGATATTATCATAGGCTTTAAAATACAAGCATATGAAACAGTTACAAAGAACTCCATTCTGTTAAATTCTTTTTTATGAAAATCAATTTAATAAAAGCCAGAAGGGACTTCATTTTATTAATGAAATTGAGATGAGAAATTAGATGATATCCATATTTACACCAAATAGGAAACTAGATCCTCTGAGTATAGAGGCAGTACTCTGTCCTTTATACCACATTGCATCCTCATTTTGCACTCATATAATTACTAGTAGTTAATTACTAGCACATTATTTGTAGCACTGGGCCTCGAATCAGGACCCAAATTCAGATTCCTGCAACAGATAGTTAATACTATGTGACTGTGGGCAAGCCACTTACACTACTCTCAGTTTTGTTTTCCTTGTCTATATTATGGAAATAACTATAACATCTATCTTGCAGAATTGTTGTGAGAATTGAATGACATTATATATATGTAGAGCTTTCCCATCTAAAAGTGCTACCTACCTTACTACCTAATTACTAAGTGGTTCCCTCAGCAAGTCATTTAACCTTATTTGCCTCCATTTCCTCATCTTTAAAATAACCTGGAGAAGGAAATGGCAAACCACTCCAGTATCTTTGCCAAGAAAACCCCAAATGGGTCAGAAAGAGTTAGACAGAATTAGAAAACACAATTATTAATGGAAACTCAGAGGAAGGGAGATTTCAATGAATGTTTTATTAGGGGGGGGAAACTCTGCAAACTATCAAAGGATTATTTCTTCTTAAATTTTCTTATATAAATAAGTTATAGATGTGTATAGATAATTTAAAGCTTCAAATTGGGTTTCTTCAAGGTAATTAGCATTTATCACAAATCTGATAAAATCATTTTCAAATTAACACTTCTGGATATAATTGACTTAGTTCACAGAAATGCAAGACAACTGTATTCATGGTTCAAATTTAGCAATAATTGAATAAATACAGGAATAAAGTTTTAAGAATTATGAACTTCTGTGGTTTTGTTAGTACACTAAACTGAATCTGGGGGCCATCTTTAAATGTCAATATTTCTGATGTACAAGGCCTTGATCACAAAAGTATTATAGATTTAATGAAAAAAAAAAACTCCACCATCAAATAACCCTCAATATTCAGTTATCCAAAACAATATATGTCCCTTAATACTTTCCTTCTATTTATAGCAGTGATAAGTGATAAGGACCTTACAAATTCATACAAATAAACTCTGTGAGTCTTCTAAAAAGTTAATTGTCATAGTTCTCTGTGCCTCTCCAAATTTTCCCATTGGTTCTACCAATAAAAAAAAATAAGATCTAGGAAAAAATTTTAAGGCTAGAATGTTTACTTTACTTCATTTAGGAGTGTAGTATGCCAGAGATACTTGTCTCAAGTGATAATCTTGGTGCTTATTTCTTTATACTTTATTTTGGATCACCTTCAATCCATTCAATCTTTTACTTATCCTCTGGCCAACCATAAGGAAAATCAATCCAAAAAGATCTTTCAAATTGGATAGATAGAATCATGGATATAACCTTTCCATTCCCCCAGAAAAAAAGTTTTCCATTGGGTCTGCTAAGGAAAAAACTGGAATATGGGAGAATAATTTAATTGTAATTAGCAAATAAATGAAAGGAAATCTTTAAAAAACTGATTGTGATTCTGTAAATAGTATCTTAATATAGGGGACTTGAAAATATGAAAAAGAAAATATTTATGTTTGGGTTCCTTACAAGAATGACTAATTTACTTTACTGAAAAAAAATTTAAGAAGCCAAGGCAGTCATAGGAAAAAAAAAGCTAGAACAATTTTTTAAATAGCGTAATAACTCTTTCTGGGAGGCAAACATTTTGCTGTCTGTTATTTAATGACACCATTCTTAACTTGACTTCATCTTTATCTTCTCTGATGTAGCTTCTAATATATATACCTAGATAAATGATAGTGAAAATAAAGTTGGATGATGTGAAATATCAGTCTTAACAATAATAATTTAATTTGAAAGCTTCAGGAAAATACAACATAGTCAAGAACATACAAATAAGATGAAAATGCGTGCAAAGACCCCCTTACTATTCTTGGTAAATATCATACAAAAAAAATACACCACATACTTATTGGAGATTGGAAGAAATTTCACATCACTACATAAGGTTTCTTTTGTTGTTATTTTCTTTTTTAAAGTGAACCATTCTAGAAAACTGTCAAACTGGATTTCTCTTTTTAAGTTCCTATTAGGGCATAAACCTAAAATTCTACATGAAGACAGGGAAGACTACCTTTGAATGTTTTTCTCTTGGTATTCCTGATTTCACTTTGTCATGGGGGTGATCAAAAGTAACATTAAGAGGTATGTCATTTTTCCTTTTTTCACTCTCTTCCAGCATAGGAACATAGCCATGGACATTATCTGAAAAACAAAAACAACCTCTCAGGTATTAGTATAATATTGTATAAAAGGGTAAAATCCTGAAACCAAAATAAATAAATAAAAATAAAAATAATTCTGACTAGATAAAATAAACACTTTAAAATTATAAGACAGTTATAAAATGAATTGATTACATTTTGAAGATTCTTATTTTTATAGAAGTTGTTAAAAATTAACATAATCACTTAAAGTCCCAAGTTTATATAGAATCAACCCATTCCAATAAGCATTTGTTTATAACTTATGGACTCAAAAAAACCAAAATAAAATCTAGTCTTTACCCTCAGGAAATTTATACTGGAGGGGAGGTGTAAAAAGTATATGATACAAGATATATTCATAAAAGGAAATGCAAGATAATTTGATGAGAAAAAAAGAGAGAGAGCGAGCACACTAACAATAAGGAGGAACAGAAATAGATCCCCATAAGAAGGGGATCCTGAGCTGAGCCTTGAAGGAAGTTAAATATTGGAAAGGAAGAAGGTGGACAGGGAGTAAATTCCTAGCATGAGGGACAGCCTGGGCTAAGGCTCAGAGATAGGAGATGAAATACTGAGTTTGGAGAACAGCAAGAAGGCTAGTCTGTCTGGATGATGAGAAATAGATCTAATGTTAGGCTTGAAATGCCAAGCCATACATATACATATGCATATATTTAATATTTTTACTTTAAATATGTATATATTAATCTATATTAAATACATGCATATATATTAAAATAGCCATTTACTTTCACTTCATTTAGAATAGCAAAGATTTATGTCTTCATGTATATACATATATATATAAATATTTGTGGGTATATATCTATATCCTTATACATATGTATATCTATACCTCTACATATATGTATATATGTACATATATATACACATATGTATATATCTCTATCTTTATACATATATATCTATATCTTTTCATATATATAAATATATATGCATACACACACTCATATATACACATATAAATGTACACTCACATACATACACAATTATATATATACACTGACCACACCCAGAGATTTGCATACAGATGTGAAAGCTTTGGGAGCTTATGAGATCATCTAGAGAGTATAGAGAGAAAGAAGGGAAACCATGGAACATAGATGTTGATTCACCAAAGAAGACTGGGGAAAGCAGTTGGACAAGGAAAAGGAGATGAATGTTTCAAAACATAAAAGAGACAGAGAATGTGCTATATATGTATAGCAGATTTATATAAACATAAAAGTATATGTACTTATAGTGGATTGGGTAAATCCACTATCACAACTTCAAGTGTTCTGTTCTTAATGTAAGAAATTATAGAAATAATAAAAATATGGAGATTTTGTATCATAGTCATAAAAACTTTGTAACAAACTAAGATAAAAAAATCACAACTTCCACCTTTATTTTCTCTAAGGAGCCCAAAAAAAGATAAAACAATTAACATTGACATACCTCTGCTGGAATTCACAAGAAGTAACTGTGATTTTAGCTTGTCAATAATACTTTGTTGAAGTGACAGCTGTTCTTGTTGTTCACGTATTCTCTGTTCATAGTTTTCAGTCTGCTGACATAAAAAAAAAGTTAGCCTGATATTTACTGACAGCTAAATAAAACATATATAATGGTCTGAGTCTACTTAAATATTTTGAATTCGGATATGGTCTCCTTTTTTGAATTTTTATTTTTCTAGAATTTTATTTAATATTTCTAGCTAGCACTTGCTCTCATCTCTAAAATCATCACTCACAACTGTGACTAAGTTATTGCAAGCCACCCACATTTAAAGGAATGAGAATATTTAAAATACAAGTTTAGTCATATTGAGTTCAAAATAAGGTTCATTGGTACTTTAAAGTTGGTACTGGACATTTGGAAATGCCTAAATTTCCTTAGTGATAATGATCTATTCAAAGCTTTCATTTACTTCATGAATTCTTGTTTTCATTAATGTGGGAACAATTTTTCAAATCAGATTGTAGTACTTCCCTTTCTTAGCAAGTACTTTTTGTGACTTGCTATGTCCACTCTATCCCTATCCTTATTCCTACCCCCATAAAATATATACATAAAATTAAATTAGATACAAAATATTTTGGAGAAGAGGAGAGAATTACCTTAGGTTTATTGCTATGTAAGCCCAAAGGAGCAGCAAAAATGAAAAATGCTGGTGGACTGACTGGCTAAATTCTACTAATAGTTCCTAGGAAAGAGGTGTGACATGGGGGAAAGAGGTAGGGCTGGGCTTGGCAGAGATCTTCATTCACATTGGTTTGACTATTTGTATGACCTGGAACAGATTATTTGTTTCTCTGGGGCTTAATCTACAAAATAAAAGGTTTGGACTGGATACAAGCTCTAAATCTACTACTCAATTTACATCATTCTAGGCCACTGAAGTCACTTAGTTCAATCTCTTAAATTTTATAGATGAGAAATAAATAAAGAGAATTTATGTTTCTCTAAAATTACAGAGGTGGCAAATGGCAGGATTTGAACTAACTACAAATTCAATATATTTTCAAATAACAGTACACATTTGTATCCTCTTGGTGAGTTTTCTATCGATAAATCTACTTCCATATGAAGTCATGAACTATCAAATTAGAAATAATTTCTAAAAATTCTCTATAGTATCCTTTAACATAATGCAAAATTAATTAACAACAAAACAAAACCCTGCTTTAGCAAAAGCCCCTTAGACCTTTTCTATTTACTAACTACTACTTACAAAAAGACTAAAAATGCAGAGCAAAATTTCAAAATACAAGAAGCACAATTAAGAAGTTTTGAAAAAGCAAATTAAAGTAAAATTTGATTTAAACACAAATTTTTTCTACAGGAATTCAGGTTTCAAGGGAAAGTCATTAAAATCATTGCTAGTCTCTGCTGTTCTATTTACTATGTTTTTACTATGTATTTTCATAATATTCCCCTATAGTTTTACTTTCATTAATCTTGTTGCCTTTTAATAGCAATGGAAAATTGAACATATAGTCATTGCTTTATGGGAGGTAGTTACTGAAATCCTGCCCCAATATCTGAAAATACTGTATCAGAGCCATCAATTTTGGACAAAATCTTAAAAACTAATTGGGAAAGATATACTGGCAAACTCAAATTAACAATGTTGATTGGTATAAGAAAATACACTATGAGGTAAAAATAATATAATTCTACAAGAAAACCATCTTTATTTGTGAACAAGAGATAAGATGGTGAAAGTGAACAAACTGATAGTGATGAGAATTAGTCACAAAAGTTTTGAGTGGTTACTTGGATTGTCAGTGATCTCATGGCTTATACATTGGAGGCTGGCTGAATGGTGCAGTCTTTTCTATGACATTAAAATGGAATTTACTTTAAAAAGATTATTGTCATCATTGTGAATATATACTTTTGATCATTGCCCATTCTATCTTTATAAAGATAGTAAACATAACTACTAATTAAGCTCTAAACTGAACAAAGCTTTAATATTCTGAGACCCAAGAGCCTGAGATTCTGTATATTTTTACAATGATATAAGTTATGGCTTTTACATTGGTGGCATATTACTTTAGGAATCTAATCCTAGACTGAATCATACATCTTTTATTTTCTTCCAAGTGCCTAGCACAGTGCCTTACACATAGAAAGCACTGAGTAAATATTTACTAAATGCATGAAAGGGCACAAAAACATTCAAGCAGTTTTCATTCTGGTGAATACTGGAATAAATTCATGAGACCATTTGGTTTGTCCAACAGCTTGTTTTCTCCAAGTCTAAACCTAAGAAATGATCTAGTCAAATTCAAGGCCAAACTATCCAGTGATACCTGGATTCATATCACAGTGGGTCTCGGAACAGGTGTGAGTTCTGAAACTGTAAACTAGAGGAAGTGACCATCTTTTTGAAAGCACTGAGAATATAAGGGGCCATTATCATCTGGAAAATCAGCAGCTTGTATCCTCAACTCTATTCCTACTTAAAGAATAGTAGGTTCCACATAAAATGAACATTTCTTAAAGGAGTTTGAAATTCTAAGCAGCTAATTCTTTAAGGGATAAGAAAATATGCATATTAATAAGAAAGCTGCCAATAAGTTTAGGGTAGAAAGGTATAATTTGAAGAAAGAAGACCTGCACCTGCTATTTAGCACCATCAATTTCTCATATTCTTTTGTAAAGTAAGTGACTAGTTGAGATTATCCCTAGGGGCCTCTACAACTCTAAATACTATTCTTTTTTTTTTTTTTTTTTTTTTTTTAACCTTTTGAGAACAGGGATTATTTCATTCTTTATATCTGTACCCTAGGAGCCTAATTTTTGGCAGATAGTGTCTACTTCAAAAAATGGTTGTTCATTAGTTAAACAATAATTCAGTTTGAGCTATAATAAAGGCCAGGACAAGACTCGAAATATTTTCAAATCTTGGCCAATTCTTAATCTAGAGTTTACCTTGTTAAAACTTCTCTTTGTCAATATTAATCTACCATAATAAGAGAGAGAATCAATATTACAGTTAATTTTATTTCATTAAGTAAGCAGAAAACTAAGCCTTTATCAAATAATTTTAGTCTTCTGGCCTTTGACACAAAACATTCTCCAGGATGTAAGTATATGACATGCAAATATAAATGGATGAAGTTTTAATTAAGAATGTTAAAGGGGTCAATGAGTGCTACAAATTGAAGAATCTTACTATTTTGTTTTGGTGGTCTGAATAATCACATAAAAATATTCTTCTTCCAACATTTTAAAGACACAAAAGTATTAGAGGAAGTCAGAATGTGCCAACAAAATAGATTTTCAAAAGAAATTTGAAGAAAATGTAAAAGTAAAGTTCATTTACTAAGAGGAAGCAGGAAAAAAAAGTAAAGTTATAAGGAGTGAATGAAGATGATTAAGTTTGGTGAAATAAGAATTGAAATATAAATACAATTATTAAGCTTTTTGAAGAAGAAAACAAGATACTTAATACTATCTACTAAAAATCAGCTTCAAGAGGAGGGAGGAAGATTCAGAAAAAAAACCAAGATGACTGATGACATGAATTGGGAAGGGAAGAGGCCACAAAAATATACCTAAATGGAAAATCATCAGTAGAATTTAGCTCTTCTACTACATTTGGAAACAATGAAACAGAAATGATTTGGAGGAAAACAACAAAAGTTGCCATTTATATGAGTATGCTTATTATATGGATTAAAAAACATACACAAAACCTGAAAATATTACTCAGGTCAAATAATTGTTGCACTGTCAGTACATATTTTTAAAAAATGCATTCCCAGAGTAAGCATACTCCAGCAACTATCAAAGACCCCATGAAGCAGAAAAATCACTAAACCAAATTGAAAATGTACAACAGCAATGTCTTGTCAACACTTCTGTACAGAGCACAGACATGACAGCTAAAACAGACAGAAGAGAAGATGCTTTTGACAGCCAGGGTGTGTGAATGATTCTTTGAGTCAGATGGCAGCAACAAGTTACCAACTAGAAGATCTGCATGACAACTAACCATCCATCTGTATCAAACACCATCTGGCCAAGATGACTCCGACTTCTGTGTATTTGACACGCCTCCCAACGCTGAAGACTAGCAAAACAAGTGGTCCACCCGCAGCTGAAGAAGTAAACAGGTATTATAAAGTCCTTGTAGAAAATGGATTTGGGTGATTGGCACAACAGTGTGATGGAATATTACTGTACCATTCAAAATGACAAGCTTGAGGAATATAAAGAAATATGGAAAGACATATGAAATTATGCAAAAAAAACCCCAGAAGTAGAACAGCATATATATTTACTATGATTATAAAAAGAAATATAAAAAACTTTATATGCATACAGATGTAGGAGAGATTTGAATCAATAAGTTACTGTTATTGGTTTGTTACAAAGTAGATTGAAAAAGCAAATAATTCTTATGTGGTTATGAGCTTACTTCTTACTTTATTTCTATTTAAATTCGTTCAAAATTGTTATTATTTTTAAAGGGGGAGAATGGATTTATATGCTAAAGCCATAATGAATACTGCATTGTATACAAAGTTCAGGGGTAATTTTCAATGACAAGGGACAGTGGACATGTCTCAAATTCCATAATGACAGTATTTTACACATACACTAAGCTTTCCTAAATGGACCAAAAAGCTTATCTTAATAAGAGGTTTTAGTTCACATCCAAGATTCTAGGACAGCACACTCCAAACTGCTCACATAATTTTGGATTCGCAGCTGCACAAACAACTGCTGAATACCAATAAAATTAAACTGATGGCATGTTCTACAAAGTGAAAGTTTCCTCTCTGGGATAATGAACCAGCTTTCATTTTTTTTATCCTCTCTAAATCAAAAACTTTAAAATTTATATTTTAAAATTTTATTTTTGAAAGATATGAGATGTTCAATATTACAAAAGACATCGTATCACAAGTCAAACAATTTCTCTCTTCATTTCCCCTTCTCAAAACCGATATTAAATTTCAAAATCTTTTAAATTATTACAAATCTGACTACCCTTTACAAAGGGAGCTGAATAAGATTTGTTTAGCTATTACAGAGCCCTACAATATGAAGCTTGATGGTTCATGAAGGAACATAATTAAATAGTAATTATCTTATTGCATAGCACGTAAGACATATCAACTAATTAACTAACTCTCATCATGACACTTCAGTGAGCTAAGCATCATGTTCAATTTTACAGATGAGCAAACTGAAGAGAAGAAAAATGGTAAGGGTTCATCCAAACTAGAATTATTACTCTAGTGCTTCTGGCTATCCAGGTCTACAATAGACAATTATTTTCAGCTTCTTATTATGCTCCTCTCCTATTACTCAAAACATCAATATCAGTTGTTGTTCAATTATTTTTCAATCATATCCAACTCTTTGTGGCTCTATTAGGAGTTTTCTTGGCAAGGATATTGGAGCTGTTTGTCATTTCTTTCTTTAGATAATGTTGTAGATGAGGAAACTGAGGCAAACAGGGTTAAGTGACTTGCCTAGGGTCACACAGTTAATAAGTATCTGAGGCTAGATTTGAACTCAGGAAGATGAGTTCTCCCACTCTAGGTTGGGCATTTTATCCACTGCACCACCAAGGTATCCTCAATAAATCAATAAGCATTTAGTAAGTCCCTTCTATTTGAGAGATGAGAGGCAGTGTTTTATAACAGATAATGAGCTAGATTCAGAATTAGGAAAACCTGCATTCAAGCACTGTTTCTGATAGGCAGGCAACACACTTCTCTCAATCTACTAGGCAACTACTTCTCTAAGACTAAGCTGCATAGCAGATTTTCATTGGTAGAGGCAATTTCCTCAGTGGAAGATCCCTGGATCAATACAAGTCTGATTTTTTAAAAAGTGCCAGGTACTGTGGATAAAAGATTAAAAATAAAAATTAAATAATCCATTTTAAAGAGTGAACATCTATCTTTACACACACACATATATATGTATACATACAATAAGCATAAGGTAATTTTTTTTGGAGGGGGAGGTACTAGCAGCTAGGATAATCAAAAAAGGCTTCATATAGAAAAATAGCTCTTGAACTGAACTTTGAGGTAAATTGGGGATTCTGAGACTCAAAAGGGGCAGGGGACAGCTATGTCTAGGCATGGGAATGGAAGATCGGTTGGCATCGAGCAGCAACAGCAAGAATGTTATTTTGGCTGGACTACAGAGAGTGTGAAGGAGAGTATAAGGTTGGAAAGGGAGGCTGTAGCCAGGTTAAGAAAGGTTGGCTGGAGCCAGGTTAAGAAAGGTTTTAAATGTCAAATAGAGTTGTCCATATTTGATTCTAACAGTAACTAGAAGCTGTTAAAGTTTTTTGAACAGGGGAGTAACAAGGCCAGTCCTGTGCTTTAGAAAACTCACTACAGAAGTTGTATGGAAGATAGTTTGGGGAATTACTTGAGAAAATACCTGAAATTTGATCACAAACTACCTTATATAATATTACAGTGATCACATTTTCTCAGCATGCCAAATTGGTATTCTGACAAACTATTTTTATCTTACAAATAAGTTTCTAATTCATTCTGTTTCAATAATTAATTTCAATAATTTTATTATTAATGTAGCATCAATTATCATGTCTATTCTACATAATAAATGTTATGAGTGCTCAACAAAAATTGATTACCACCCACTGAATACAGATAAAGTCCCTCTAGTTTTGCACTTTCAGATTGTCCCCCACTTTATACCCTATCTTTTCTTAGTTACCCTTCTCTAGTTTAGTGAAATCTGAGATCCAGAAGTCTTTGTTTAAAGTGTGATACCCTTCACTTAACCAAGAGTGTTCCATCAAAGAAATATGAAATTCAAAGCTTGAAGAAAGAAGCCAAATAGGATTTAGAAATGAATATATGGAAAAATATGGCTAACTAAAGCTACATTAGAAAACTTGAAACTAGTTCTTTGGTTTTATCTTAATTATAAGGAAGGTCATTGGGCAATTGTGTGGTGTGTGTGTGTGTATGTGTGTGTGTGAGAGAGAGAGAGAGAGAGAGAGAGAGAGAGAGAGAGAGAGAGAGAGAGAGAGAGAGAGAGAGAAAGAGAGAGAAATAGCTATGAGTATCTCTCCTTAAATTGTCAAACTGTTCTATTTTTTAAAAAATACAGCCTTTTTGCTTTACCAAGCAACCTATGCTTCTGTTGGATGTGAATCTATAAAACGCTAATTGTATCCTTTGGAAACATGGACTGTTTATTTTAGGATTTGGGTTTTTCCCCTTTGGGTCCCTGATTCTACTGCCAAAAAGACATGAGAAAAAAGCAATAGGATTTTTCTCAATTGTTTTCCCCCAAATTAATGAAAAGAATGGTATTAGAGGGGAAAAAAACAAGAATTCTTATGTTTTATGTTATTAAACCTTCTGTTACTTCATTATCTCTGCTTTCACCCTTCTCTCACAGGAATAAGTCACCATCTTTCCAAGGCCAAACAGTCTACATTACAGTCAGATTCTATCCTGTTTTGTCCGGCAAATTACCCTATCAACCTTACTCTCTTACCAATATTCAATTTCTCCCTAATAACTATTTCCTTGTTGCAAACAGAATATGAAGGTCTCCCCATCATTAAAAATCTTCACTTAATCTATCTGCATTATCTATCATTTCTCCTCCTCTTTTCTGATTTATATTAGGGTGGGATGGGGTAGGGAGAAGAAATAAAGAGGGAGAAGCAGGGACCAACTATTGCAATCCTCCAACCTGATTTAAAGAGTGCTTGTACCAAGATAGTAATAGTATCAGAAGAAAAAAAAGATATGAAAGTAGAGATGGCAAGACTTGGCAAATCATAGGATATAGTAAGGAATGAGAAATGAGAAATCAAGGATACCAAATTTGTGAGCCAGTGTGACTGGAGAGACAGAGGTACTCAAGAGAAATAGGGAAGTTAGGAAGAGCTAAAAGTTTGGATGAAAGAAAATGAATTTAATACAGAATTCCAAATCCTATTCTCTGTGTAATAAACCATGTCACAGTATAATAAGACAACTAAAAAAAAAAAAAAAAAACCACTACAAGTCTTAATAATGAAGAAACTGAAGCCCAGAGAGGTTGTGATTTGTCTTCTGAATCTGTTGTATTATCAAATGGAATTCAGAATCAATCCTCCTGGCAATATTTCAGACACTCTAAGCCTGGTTCATTTGGCCAATATGCTGGCCAACACATATCCCTACTTTCCTTGATTCATACTAACTAATGCTACAACACAAAGAACAGAGATCATAGATTTAGAACTGGATGGGGACTGTATTATTATTACTTTGCTCCTTGATAGACACTAGCCACCCAACTGGCCTTTTTATTCTTTACACAGGATACTCTAGCTTCTATCTTTATGAATTTGTATATAAGCTCACTGTCCTCTTAGAATTCACCATATCCCTGCCTCTTAGAATTTCTAGTTTCCTTCAAATTTCAATTTACATTGCCTAACCCTACATGAGGCCTTTCCTGATCTCCTCAAGTGTCCCCTCCAAAATTACTTTGGATGTATTTTGTATATGTTTTTCTATACTTACAAGATATAAATTTTTTAAGGGTAGAGATTATTTTATTTTGCATTTGCATTGTCATTTCTTAGAACAGTGCTTGCCACATAGTAAGTACTTTAATAAACTCTTGTTAATTGATTTAGTTCAACCTTTTTATTTGACAAATCAAGAAAATGAGGTTCTTGGGCATATCCAGTGGACAGGACTACTAATAAAGTTCCACATACAGTTATTAATCACTTTTAGATAAGATATAAATCTAATATCATTAATAATTGATATTTTTATTGTTCCTTAACATTTACAAAGTGCTCTTCCTACCACAATCAAGTGTAATAGAGAATGTTACCCCCATTTGACAGATAAGGAAACAGAGACTCGTGTTCTAGGGTTAATGCTATTAAATTTTTGGATATTAGGTTCGAACTTGGGTCTCCTGATTTAGTTTAGCATGTTTTCTACTATACTAGCCTTATTTTCAACAAGATATTTCAACATTGCCTCTGAAATAGGAAGCCAACTAAGCCATAGGGCTTTGTAGTAACTGAGGCAGATATTATCAGGGATTCTTAATCTGAGTTTCATGGACTCTCAATGGTTATAACCAGAGTTCGATGGGTCTGTGAATTCTTTTTTTTTTAAATTTAATAATTGTATTTCAATATTTGCTTCTTTTGCAATTCTATAAACTGTAGTTGATGCTTTTGAAAATAGGATCCAAAGCCTTCATTGCAGAAAAAGTCCAATCACTCACACAAAAAGAATAAGAATCAATAACTAAACTTGCTTATACTTCTTTTTTTTAAGCTCTCAACAAGTAATATATAATTATAAAACTTTAAAAAGTCAGTCTTAGAGACAGTAATAAATTTTGAAAGTTAACAATTCAAGCAAGAAAAAACCAATAAAGAAAACATTTTTTACCAGATTGGAGAAAACAATATAATGGCCTCTGGATTTATATAAGATTTTTTTTTTTTAAGGAACCACTTTTAAAAATAAGTATATTTCAGAGAGGGATAAAAAGAACATCTGGTTTTACTATGATTGGAGTCTGTCTTATCTCTTTCCAAGGAGATATCAACGTCCCAAAGGGCAAAGCCTGTGTTATATCTTTTTTGTGTTGCCCAAAGTAGCTATTATAATCTTATATATTACAAAATCTTAACAATCTATATGAATCCAAAAAGCATATGCTGAAGTATGGCACTATTTTTTAATGTAAACTAACTTAAAATAGCTATTTTTATTTGCAACTAATTCTGATTCAAGACAAAAAGTGGTATAGAAGATTTAATCAACGCTACAAATGTGAGTTATTATATATTCTCCTCTTTCCTATCCTGTTTTTTTTAAGTTATCTGTAGTGAAAGAAGTATTGATTCTGATATTTCTCAGTCAATGCTTTGTTTTCTAAAGTTTTAATGAAAACTCAGTGATTAAAATTTGGTTACTTCAATTCTATTACCACAGCAACAGATGTGTATTGATTAAAATCAAAATCTAAGAAAATATAACAAAAAAGAGACCTTAAAAATCTTTTCCTTTTTCAACAGAACAAAAAAATCCCATAAGAATACGTAATGACTAAGTATGATATGAGGGCATAACACATGAAAAGCAATGATAGAAATTTTGTTAGGTGAAAGACTGAAAATAAACATAGGCAATATGTTGAACAGCAATAATACTATCAAATGTGTTAGCAGGTATTTTAAATGCTAATTCTGTAAGATGATAAAAAATAAATGAATAATATTAAATTTACTTAATTTTTCTTTATTACAAATTTGAGTATTTGATACCACCCCAGTTTTCAAAGAAAAATCAGAAAAAAAGAAGCTTTTTTTCCCACTTATTTTATCTTCCTCCTTCCCTGTCTGAAATAGTATCTACTGAAAGCAGCTCATTTTTATACTTTAAGATTTATGAAACAGTTACAAATTGCTTATAATAGCACTTTGAGGTAGGTAATAAAAATATTTCTATTTTACATTCAGAAAAATAACACTCAAAGAGGTTTATTGGTGGTCATATAAAGTACAGAAGCCAGAATTCAAAAATAGCCTTTTGACTTAAAATTCAGAACTTTTTAGAACTAAAACTTAATGTTGATGTTATTACAGGCTTATTTCTGGGTAAGTAAGGGAATAAATTAAAGGAATAAAGGCGTGCTTACCACTGTTTACCAGGCAAGGAAAGAACAGAAAACTAACTCCTGTACATGATCCAGCTTTACTCTCCTTTCTCATTTTTTCTTACACTCACTTCACCTGGTCAAGACCAGGCTATCAGATTTCTTAAAATCCATACAACTCTAGTGCAAGTCAAAAGCAGGAAGGGGGTGGAATGTGTGAGTGGGTTTGACAATAGTAGGCGGGGTTTTCTTTCCTAAAAGCAAGTGTTTAAGACACAAATTTAAAATATAAACTTTAAGTATCATCTTTCAATCATTTTACAAATAATCTCCTTTTTTTCTTTCTCTTAGAGCCCACGTTTTCCTTCTTACATGGCACCCAAGAATAAGGAAAATTGCTAAGATACTGAAGAAATGTTATAAGATGTTAATTCCAATTAATTTTGTTACTGACTGCTCATTTCAAAGATTACTAATGAATGATAGGCAGCAGACTAGAGTACTTGAGTAACACTCCATTTTATAGTGAAAATATCAGGAAAAAAGAATATTTATCAGAGTTGGAAGGGACCAGTTTTCATATATCCTTCATTAGACAAATAGCAAAACTGAGGTCCTGGGAGGTGAATTGGCCTTCAAGCCACTAAAAATAGTTTGTTTGACAGTATTAGGCTAGAACCCAGATCTTTTGTCCCTATTGCTTAAAAGCTTCTTCCACAGCAACACAATGCCTTTTTGGTAAATATTTTGAAGAATGTGATCTCCCAAACTTTTAGTATTCTACTAAATCTCTACTACTTGAGAGAAGCTAAAACACCTAAACATTCATTAATTATTGAAGTGTCCCCTTAAGCAGATTACCCTTATTATATTTCATTGGTATAGAACTTGTTTGAAACTGATTGTGTATCTTTCTATAAAAAGAAATTCATAATAAATTTAAGCAGTTTACCCTGATTATATTGTCACTGGTATAGAACTTGCTGGAAACCGATTGTGTATCTTTCTATAAACAGATACTCGTAATAAATTAAGCAACATGTTATTTTAAGGTTTGTATGGTCTTTCTGCCAAACAAACAACAATAAACAAATAAAAAGTCAGTTAAGGCACCAATACTTCTTGACTTTCTCATTTAAAAAAATCCTCCTATTTTACATTTCATCTATGTTGCATATATGATGGGATATTGACATTTTCATTCCTAGATTTAAGAGAGTCCATATTTTTGGTCATTCACAAACATGTAACCCTTAACCCACAAGCATTCCACGTGATTCAATTTTTCTTTTAATACACCATGCAAAAGTATGTCAAATATTAATGTATCTCTGATATTTCAAACTGTACTTCCCAGTCATTGCCATTTGTACCAATAATTCAGCCGCAAATAGGATACCACGATTTTTAAGAGGTAAATTTCCAAACTAGCATTACATACCTTTTGTTGTAGTTCTTTTACAGCAGAATCTCTGTCCATGCATGCCTGACGGAAAGCTTCATAAGCTTTATTGAGCTGCTCTCCCATGTTTTTATCCATTCCTCTGTGTCTTGTAGCATCACTGAAAAGGATAATGTCAATGACAAACACCTAGAAGGAGCAAATCAAGAAAAAATTGCATCATTATTAAATGAACACAATCTTATTGTGTACTTTATAAACCTCTCTAATAAGGCTTATTGAGTATTCAGTAGTATGTAGTAATGATCTAGAAATCTGGCCATGAGTACTTGAAAAACTATGAATTTTCACAATTTCCTAACATTCTTCACAAATGGCCAAGAAACCAGGGACATCTAAATTCACAAAGATATTACTTTTGAAATGGTAACTGACCAGGCCACCTGAACCTACAGAAATGTGTTGGACTAATTTTATACATATTGCTCTACACTGTGCTTTCCAATAGAAGGGGGGGAAAAAAGCACAACAGCAGTAGCAATGTGGGGAGAGATATCTTTTACTAAACGGACAGTTACTTCCACTTACAAGGTGAATTCCTGCTACATTGAAATTGGAGCAAAATTAAATAGATAATAAATGTTTGTAGATGGGAGTTCATACTGTTGTTATCTCAGAGCAATTAAAATGTGTGAAAATGCTCTTATTTTAGCACAAAACCCAGGGAGGGCTGTTGTCAGTACATTAAAAAAAAAAAACACACACATTTTTTCAGTCCTCTTCCCACACTAGCTCTCCAACCTCCCTGCTGCTTCTGAACTACAGGTTATATGGTTAGTAGAGGTAATTTGAGAATGGCCTTGTTTTGTACTATAAGTCTGTATGACAGCTCCAACGGTCTACCTTCCTTGGTAGAGGCCCATCTAATGACTGATTCTTCTTTCTAGTTGGGAAGGGCACAATGAGGAGGAAGGAGAGACCTCTGTTAACCATTACTGTCATTATCAAATTCTTTTCCTTCTTTAGAAACCTTGCATTATCTCAGGTTCTGATAGGGTACAAGAATTTCTATTTTATCCTAATATCAATCCTTTGTAGATACTTTCCAGTATTGCAAAAGTATCAAAAACAGTTAAGTGACCAATTAGCTATTTCAAAACAGCAATAAGATTAAGATCTGTACATCCTTATTATGATTTCATTTTCCACCCAAGTAATTAAAGGCTCCTTAATATCAAATAATTTATCCTGTTCATCTAATGATTCATAGCTCTTTTTAACAAACAAACATTTCAAGAATGATTGTCTTTCGAAGGGTCAGGCTGTATTTTTGAAACTCTTAAAACTTCTATTGGTAGCTTGGTAGCACAGTGGATAAGAGTGCTGTACCTAGAATCCTGCAAACCCAAATTCTAATCCTACACGGTGTGTGATTTCCAATATTTCACTTAACCTCTGTCTGAGAAAACTGAAGTTTTCTCATTTGTAAAATGGAAATAATAGTAGCACCTACCTCTTAGGATAATGCTGAGAATAAAGTAGGATTATATTTGTAAATTTTGTAAACTTTAAATCACTATGGAATGTTAGCTATTTTTATCTATATGAATGTGGATTCTTAGGTTTCTAAAGCAAAAACTGTGATTAATTACTCTAAAGAACCCCTTAGTATTTATTACATGTCCTAAACACCTTATATAATAAAGGTCCTGAGGAGTGACAAGTTGCATGTGAAACACAAATATCCACTTTTTGGTCTAAAAATTACCACATATGTGATATTGATTGAAATACATATGTTTCAGAGTTACATATCAAACTAAAAAATTCAGTCATTTATTATAAAAGTCAAAGCACTGTACTAAAAACTAACAAATACTCCATAAGAATATTCTAGGGGGTTTGGGATAGGTAGTCTTTGAACTTTATCAATCAAATGCCACTTCAAGAAAAAACAATTTCCTCATGGATGCATCCTATTTCTCCATATGGGAAGAAAATGCTGTAAACACAAACTTAAGGTTAATGAAACTAAACAAATTATATATTTAATCTTCTATCTCATTCCAGAGAAAAGAATTGGATGGTCTATCAGTGACATTGACCATAAGAAAAAGGAAACTGTCTCCAGGATGCAGCTAATTAAATTGGACGGATTTCAAATATTAACACCCTGAACTTTAATGCCTCGGGTTCTTCACTTTTTTTTTTTTTTTTTCTTTTGGGTTTTGCATTTTCTAAGTGTAAAACTAACTTCACAATTTAAGAAATGTATTTCCACTGCATTTTAAGTCAGTTTTTCCCACACTTTGGAAGGCTCACTCAGGCATTTGCCTTTCAATGCCCAGGAAGATTGAACTCTTGTTTCCTTCGCCAGATAAAGATCCTCTGCGAGTCACAGGCCAGAATGTGGCTTTACTCTTTCTTAAATCACCAAGTTTTTTCTTTTCTTTTAAAGAGTTACTTGCTGTTCACTTTCACATGTTGGCGGTTTGCTGATTCTCCCTTCTCCCCTAGAAAAGAGCTCCTCGGAGCCTTGAATTTTTACTGGGAAGCGGCGAGCAGTGTCTGACTGAGACCGGGCCCCAAGCACGAAAAAGAAGAAACTGACTTCAGGCTGGAGCCGAGCTTTCGGGGCCTAGATCCAGACCCTCGGGCCCGACAGAAGCAGTGACCCCTCTCTTCCCATCCGGGCTAGGAAAGGACAGCAAATCCTCCCCCTTCCTTAGGCTGTGGCTGCTTCTTTTATTCGAGGTGGGAGGAAGACAGCGCAGTGAGGGCTTCGGACTCTCGGGTGGCCGGTTGGGCTTCCCCAACCTCCAGCAGCGTGGGTAAGGTTGGGCTCTGGATCTAGGCCAGCTGGCGCGGAGCCCGGCCGCTCGGGGGAGGATGCGGCAGGAGGCCCCCAGTCCGCTCGTTTTCCCCAGCAGCAACAGGTGAGCCGAAGAGGAAGCTCAAGGAAAATACCCGCCTCCGACCCACCCGCCCCCGGTCACCCGGGGGCTTCCGCTTCCCCTACACCAGCTTTAAAAAGAAACCCAGCTAAATTGAGTTGAGTCTGCAATTCAGTACTCTGTGTGGGAGCCGCAGAATGGGGACTTCTCTCCCCATTCTACGTTTGACCCTCTCTGCAGAGGAAGCCAGTCCCATCCCACTACTCGATCCTCTTCTGCAAGGTTTTCTAGACACATTAAAACAAGTCTGTCAGCTCTCTGGGCCAGCCTCTCCACGTATTTCTCCTGACCCGGGGTGTTGGTACTTTTTCATTGAGTGTTTTATTTTTGAAGCAAAAATTCAGTGGTGCAGGAGCTCATTCTCATTTATCATTTCAGACTGAAGATCTTTCATAAGTAGACAGAGAACCCCTGTGCCTGAGATTTGAGGAAAGATGTTTGGGCTTTCCTTTCCTGAACTCTGAGATAGGGTGGGTGGAGATTTGCACTACAAGTCTCTAAGCTACTGTATGACTCTAAATAGCAAGATGCTCTTGATTTATGCCACAAAAACACTGGCATGAGATCACAGATTTAGAGCAAGAAGAGACCTCAGAGATCCTACTGTGCAATCCCCGAATTTTGTGGAAGAGAAAAAAATTCGGTCCAGAGAAGATAGTGAGGGACTTCCCCAAACTCCCAATCCTCCAAATCTAAATCCTGAGTGTCTGCCATTGATAGCACTAATCTGTCTCCCCCAAAGTGAAGAGTAAAGATCTTTAATTCTAAATACAAAGTGGAATTTTCTGCCACTTATCTGGCATTGGATGTCACTGCAATATGACTAGCAAGAAGCTGCTAAAATTAATGAAAAATTTCCCCTTTGCTATCATCTTTAGGGCCTGGGAAGATAATCTAGCCCAATCTCCTTGTATGAAGAACGGGAACCCCAGAAAAGCAACATTTCAATGCCCAATTTTACACAAGCCAATTGAGAAACCAACTAATCCTAATTCTCTTGATCACCGAATCACTGCTCTATTACTACATCTGAAGGAGAAATTTGGGTTAAATTCCACAGGCCATTAAAAGTATATTTTTAATCTAAGGAAGACACAAACGTCAGAGGATTTCACATCAGACACTAACCAGCAATGTGACCTTGAGCAAATCACTAAAACTCTGCCTCTCCTTTTTCATCTGTTAAATCTGAATAATAATAGAATCTACTTCACAAGGTTGTTATGAAGATAATTTTTGTAAGGATCTTTGTTAACCTTAAAGCTCTATATAAGTGCTACCTATTATTGTTAGTATATCAAGTCCTACTATGAACTAGCTACTGCAGACACCTTAAAATTTTATTAAAGGAAGGACATGGAATAATTTTTTTTACAGAACAGGTTTCAGCCCAGAGAAATGAAGTAACCTGCTGAAATTCATTCATCTAATCAGTGACAGAGTGGGGAACTGAACCCAGGTTTCCTAATTCCCAGTGTAACTACTATTTCAACTGCACAGTTCTAGTCAAAATTGTTTATTTTTAAAAATTTGAAGTGTCTAATTTTTAAGTGAAGGATTAGTTAGATTAGAACTAAAGACTAAGTATAATTTCCTACAGAAAGCAATAATTTATTATATTTTGAATAAACTTAAAAACATATTTATCATAGGGAAGGAAAAAAAATTTTAGAAAGTCATATCAAATCCAGGTCTTTCAAATGTTCTCCTCCTAGGAACTGGGGGAAGGTGTGTCTTACATTACTAGACAAAGTATGAATATATGGTAGCTTTCTCAATTTTATTCTTCATGATAAGCTAGCAATAAGAAAATAGTTAAGTACAACAATTATGGTTGCTATAGAAATAATTAGATAATAAGACCAGTGGCTACGTCTAAAAAAACAATCTAATGTGGAATCTCTAAAAAGAAATATAAGGTGCATTCTTGTTTTACAAATAGTGAAGATGCATCATTTCCCATAACAATCATAGGAAGATTAACAACTCATTTTCACTTCTTTTTAATTTATTTAGTTTCATCTTCAAAATTATTTTGTCTTTTCCCAACTGAAAGGGAACAATAGGAGATCTTCAAATAAGATGGGGGGGGGGTCCAGAAGGATTTCCTTAGAAACATGGGAGCATAAATTTGAAACTGAAAGGAACTTTAAAGATCATCTGGTTCAACCTCTCTCCTTTTATAGTCAAGGAAATTGAGATACCAATAGGTAAGAATGGGAAGTAGAAAATGGCAAAACCAATGTCTAAATGCAGCTTCCAGGGCTCAGGCCCACAACATTCCTGGGTGTGACTGGAACCAAATTAAAATATAATTAGAAACATTTAATAAAATATAATAAAATACAGATGGTGTTGGATTTTATATCTAAGACAATAAGTGGCCTACAAGGATCCTCATGTGTGGATTAGTGGCTACCATTTCTATTTGAGTTAAACACTACTGATATCATACTGCTGTTCTCTTCTCACAATGGGTCAAATACCCTGATGGGCATTAGAGAGTTAATTTTCCCACTCCCACATAGTACAGATTTATGGTGACTGTAGGGAGGTTAGGATTTCATTTCAAGTATTCTATTAATGGGCATAGAAACTAATAGTGACAACTTATTTGTAAGAAGCTGATCCAGGTAGGTGGTCAACTAGGGTTTAGAGATTCTAATCTTAGATTAGTGTAGAAAGTAGTTAAATCCATAAGCAAAACATGGATCACAAGGTATCCTTAATACTGCTGCTTTTTCCTACAGGTTCTACCAAAGGGCTAAATTCACAATAATCAAAGATTTATTGAGCACTTGTATAGACAGTATACTTTCTTAAACCCTGGTATACAAAGAGGCATGACATTTAGACTATGCTCCAATAGTTTATGGTCTAGTTGGGAAGATAAAAAGAAATAACTAGAGGGAATAGCATATGCTGAGCAACTAGGTAAAGCAGGGGATAAAGCACTGAACCTGGAATCAGATAGACCTGAGCTGCAATCTGGCCTCATACATTTACTAGCTATGTGACCCTGGGTAAGTCACTTAAAAATTGTTTGCCTCAGTTTCCTCTGGTGTAAAATGTAGGTATTAATTAGTCTTCTAGAATGATGGTGAAGATCATATGAGATAATAATTGCATTTAGCACACCACAAAGTAGGCACTCTATAAATGTTAGCTACTTATTATTACTAACATTGAATCAAATTCAAGAGAATCTTTAACTGGCAAAATTTCTCCAAATCTTTCAGCAATAAATGCTAAAACATGCCACTTAAAAAAGGAAATTAAATTTTCATTGTCTCTCTATCCACTGTCACAGGGTGTCCTTCCCTTTTATTTTTCAGATATCAGAAATCACACAAAAGACTAAGCCTACTTATAATTTGGGGGACAGAAGAAAAGTAGTGCTGGAAATGGTATAAGCATTTATCAAAAATGGTCTTTATGTTGTTTTTTTTAAATCCTGGAGTACAGGACCTCAGTTTCTTTATGAGTAAAATGAGAGGTTGGATTACATGACCTTTTAAAGTCTTCTCAGTTCTTAACTTGTGAAACCCTGATACTGAAATTAAAGTAGCTGTAATTTTTGTCCTCTCACTTACTAGCTCATTCCTCCCCCTGGCATCCTAGCAGGTTTTTTTTTTAATCTCTCAGAGGCAATAGATACTAGAGGGGAAAAAAAAAAGTGTGTTTGTAAAGAGAAGTTGATGAGAGAGAGGAAGAGGGACAGACAGAAGCCAGGGGGAGATTTCCATAGAACATCTTTAAGTTACAGTTTAAAATTGCTGAGCAGTCATTTAGCCTTGTGAATCTTTCCAGCTATAAATGGGAACCAGCAAAATCCTGCATAATTATGAAGATATACTGTGTACTCTGATCTGCTGGCATAGTACTGTGAAGCTGTTTCTTATAGTCCTGTTTTTAATTTCCCTGAGGACACCTATAGGCTGTTAGGAAAATGTTTTCAAGTTACAACTCGTTTCATTAAAAGTAATTGTGATGAGTCCCAATGAGAGACTAAATGAGGTTTCCAAGACATCCACAGCTCCATTTCCAACAAAGATGTTTAATATTTAACAAACTCTGTTTTTAACAAAATTTCAAAAATCAGATATAATTTTACTGCAATGCTAAGTGAAGTTACTTATAGTATTAAACATTTGAAATAACATGGTATATATTTCTTCCTAGGAGGCCTATGTCAAAGGCCAAAATCATTCTCTAATTCATATCAATCATTATGACAAAAGCTATGAAAATTCAAGCTGAGCTAGTCATAGTTCTAATGTTCTTCTAGCAAACAGCAATTATCCCTTTTAACAGTGGAAATTGGAGAGTTCTTTAAACTTAGAGATCCATTGAATTTTACTCAGTCTCTTGAAAGGGAATTTGGCCTTAAGAGTTCCTTTTATATTTTAACATATCCTTGAACTATTAAAATGATATTTTAAAAGAGAAAGCTGGCATAGTAGATGGTTCAGTGGTTTTGAAATCTGGAAGTCATCAACGATCATTTATTACATGCCTACTATGTGCCAGGCACTGTTAAGCACTGAAGATATAAGGAAAGGCAAAAACAAAAACAAAACAAAATAAACCCCTCAACCATCCTTGTTCTTAAGGAATTCACAAATATAAAAGGGAAATGACATGAGAACAGCTATGTACAAAGAAGATATTTACTGTGTCATTTCAGCCTTGCCAGATTCTTCATGACCCCATTAGGGGTTTTCTTGACAAAGATATTGGAATGATTTGCCATTTCCTTCTCTACTTCATTTTACAAATGAAGAACTGAGGCAAACAGGGTTAAGTGACTTGCCCAGTAAGTAAATGTTAAAGGCTGAATTTGAACTTGTCTTCTTGTCTCTAGATTCAACATTCCTCTATCCACTGTATCATTTAGCTGCTCACAAACAAAACACAAACAAGATTAAATAGGAGATAATTTTATAAGGAAGATAGTTAGCTGAGACATAAAAGAAGCCAGGAAAGGTGGTGGTAGAAATAATGAGGGAAAGAATTCCAAGCATAGAAGACAAGTCAGTGAAAATCCCTAAGGAGTGGAAAGATGAAGTATTTCGTATAAGAAACAGCAAGGAAGTCAGTGTTACTGGGGCAAATAGTACAGAATAAGAAGACTGGAAAGAGGGGTAGTGACCAGGTTATAAAGGACTTTAAAAGAAAACGGGATTTTATATTTGATCGTGGAGAAATTTTTTTGAATGTGGGATAGTGGTGGGGAAACAGCCACAAGTACACTTTAGTAACATCATTCTAAGAACTAAATGGATGAACTGGAATTGAAAGAGACTTGAGGCCAGGGAGACCAACCAGCAAGCTACTGAAATAAGATAAAGGAATAAGATGATAAGGGCCTCCCTATACCAAGATGGCAGCAGGATTAGAAGAGAAAGGAGGCTATATTTGGCATATGTTCTTAAGGTAGAAATGACAAGACTTGACAAATGATTAGAGGAGGAGAGTGAAGAATCTAGCATGACATCTAAGATATTGTAGTTAGATGGCTGTGAAGATGGTGGTACCCCTCAATAAAAACAGGGAAGTCAGGAAGAAGGACTCAGGGAATAGACAATGTTTAGCTTTCAACATGTTGAGTATAAGATGACTACCAGACATCTAATATGAAATGCCTAATATGCAGTTGGAAATGAGAGACTGAAAGTCAGGACAAATGTTAAGTTGGACAGATAAGAATGAAAATCAACTGCACAAAGACAATAAGAAGGTCCAAGTTTGAATCCTGACTCAAATTTTTAAATTACTGTGTGATTCAAGGTAAATCCCTGATCCTCTCTCACCTTTCTAATAGCATCTATTTCAGTAAGTTGTGATGGTGATTAAATGAGATTAAATGTAAAGTGAATTCAAATAATTCATCAAAAATATTAAGAGCTATGCTAGGCATTATGCTAAGCTTTTTTTTGTGAACCTTAAAGTACAATGTGTATGTTAGCTATTATTTTAAAGAAAGTTCTTGCTATATTTCAAATCAACTAATTATTAATTGCTATCTGTTAGAAGTACTAGGAAGATAGAATCTTTAGTGATTGTCCTTCCTTGTATTTCTTGATATAATACATCTCCTAGTAGTTATGTAATACTGTAAGTTTTCAAAGCATTTTTAAAAGTATTATTTTGTTTGACTTGAGGCATTATTTTAACTGAAGGCTTCCTCCCAAGTCCAAAGTTTTATCAACTGTGCCACCTAGTTATCTCACTAAACTTCCCAGTTTCTTCATAAATAGAATGACCTCTCTGATTTCTTCCTGACCTAAAACTATGATCCTATAGATTGTAGAACAGAATAATAAGGCCAAAATGAAGTGAAATGGCATTTGTATGGGGCTACAAATATGTAAGAATTTTTAGGAGGGCACTTCAATCATAGGACATGACAGGAAGTATAAAAGAATATTTAATGTGAACTTCATAGGGGTGGCAAGTGGTCTACCTTTGCTAATGACAAAAAGAAGAGTTTCTTTTAACTCGTAATGGAAAATGCTACCCACATCTAGAGAAAGAATTATGAATCTAATGCAGATTGAAGCATACTATTGTTTTTTTTTTGTTGTTGTTTTCTTCCTTATATTTTTTTTCCCTTTTGTTCTCATTCTTCTTTCACAGCATGACTAATGTGGAAATGTGTAATATCACCATACATATATAATTTATATAAGACTGACTGCCATTTGGGGTCTGGGTAAAGGGAGAAAAAATGGAGATCAAAATCTTTAAAAAGTAAATGTCAAAAATTATTAAACAATTTTAAAAATTATTTTAGTATCACAATATACTATAACAAAGAAGTAAAATCTTGCATTATTACTAAAGTAGCACACAGAAGTTAGAAACCATGATATCCATTATATTGCCCAGAAAAAATATCACTAAAAGAAAGCTATTTTCATATCCCAGCAGATGTCCCACAGTAATTGTGACTTGTTGGTCTAGTTATAATGAATGATATACAATTTTTCATCTGATACAAAATATTTGTCTTCAATTTGTCTATGGAACACACTCATTCTTTTTATGAAAAATGTTTTTAGTGTATAATGGAAAGAAACTTAACACAATTTACTTGTTCCTCAGAGAAGCAGCGATTTCCTCAATTCAACTTTCCCAATCATCTCCATCCTTCTTAGACTCCTGGAACTTCTATACAGTAAAATTCAAGTCCTGAATATTAGATGGAATTCAGAGACTCAAAAGAGCAACTTCCTTTGGAGATAAGAATCCAAAGCCACTTCAGGAAGCCACTACCCCAAATTATAACTGTATTATTATACTTCCTCCTCACCTCGGTTGAAAAGAGTCCTTCTTCAAGACTTAGCTCAAGTATCATCTTCTTAATGAAGCCTCTTTTGAACTCTCTGCCAGTGCTGCTCCCAAATTATCTTTTGTTTATCTACTTAGTGATGGTGAACATTGGACTTGGAGTCAAGAAGACTTGAATTCAAGTATGGTCTCAGATACTTCCTAGGTGTATGAACCTGAGCAACTCAATTTCCTCATCTTGGATAATAATGATATCACTTATCTCCAGGGTTGTAAGTATGAAACATGGTAATAACTATAAAGCACTTAGCACAGTGCGTGGCACAGAGTAAGTATTACATAAATGTTAGTTATTGTTATTATGTATGTTCATACCATATATGTGTGTGTATGTATTGTCTCCTCCACTAGAATGTAACCTCTTTGTAAGAAAGTATTGTTTTATTCTTTGCACTTAGACTAGCTTATTGTCTGACACACAGTAAGTGGTTAATAAATGCTTGGTAATCAAATGATGGAAATTTTTAATAATTAAATGACAATTGATATTACAATGACAAATTAGACTGTCACCTTTCAGCTTCTGAGTCCAAAAGGGCAGCTGAAGAAGAAAATGTGTCTGCTAAAGAATGAGGCATCCCATAGGAGAAGGGTACAACAGTTCCAAATGACTAAAAAATTTCTATGCCTGGAGGGTAAAGGGCCAGGTCAGAATATAGCAGTTTGATAGAAAGTCTTTGGTAAGAGTCAGCTCTCCTGGCTCTAATTCTGTACTCAATTAGCATGTCACCTTTGGTTCTATTATGTGGTCTTAAGCTGACCCTTTCCCAGGTTGGAATCTGTTGTACAGATGACTGGTCCAAGTGTAGACCAAAAATGACATCTGTCATAAAAGAGCAAACTGGCATTCTTGTTTGTAAGTCTCTAGTGAATTTGATTAATCTAACTATACTTCCAGAGTTTTCTCACCAGTGGAGGAAGAGAAAGAAGAGAAGGAAGGAAGGAAAAAAAAAAAGAAGGAAGGGAGATAGGGAGGGAGAAAGCTCAGTTTTCAAAGCTAAAGGACAAGACTCTTAATTAAGAACAGATGGCCAGTGAGGTCCAGTTTGAAAGAGTAAGCCCACTTTAATTCTTTACTATACTAGCTACTAAAACAAAATTCAAGAAGACATAGGACAAGGGGCAATACACTAAGAATATTTTGACAGAAGGGGAGTCTGGCAGTATTCTAGGTATTAGCTAATTGGTACTTGTGGCCTTCAGTAAAGGTGAAAACAAGTTAAAATTTGTCATCAATGTCCTCTCAAGGCAAAACCCTTTTCCTTTTCTTCTATTACCTTTGACCATACCTCCCCTCTTCTATACTTTCATTGATCTTATTCAGTCATTTCTGACTTTTGTGATTCTATTTGAAATTTTCTTAGCAAAGATACTAGAGTGATTTGCCATTTCCCTGACTTTACAGAGGAGGAAACTGAGGCAAGCAGGGGCCTTGCCTAGTCACATAGCTAGGAAATGTTAGAAACAGATCTGAACTTTCAATCTTCCTGACTTTAAACCTGGTGATTTACCTATGGGACCATCCTGCTGTCCTTACAGCATTATGCCAATAATAAAAGCTTTCAGTTTAAGATATCAGCATAATGGTGATTTGAATTATAATAAGGCTTTTAAAAGCCAGAAAATAGTAACACTATATAATTCTACCCAAGGCCTAATTTTGGAAGCAGTTCAAGAGACTTTTTCTACCTTAAAATTCTTGGTTCCTTAAGGGAGTTAAGATATAAAAGGTCACCCTTTTAAAGCTAGGGCAGAGGGTAGGAACTGTTTTTGTTTTCCTTTTATTAATCTGCCTATGTATGACTTTAGGCGTTCCACTTGTGCACTACACCTGGGCCCTGAGGGAAGAGGAAGATTGGTAAAGAGCTGGACTTCCATCTCTAGAAGTGAGGTTTAAATTCTGTCTCCAGGTTTTGGAAGGAAGATGAGTGAAATAGGCCCTGCCATCTCATCTGATTGTGCCTTCCACCTTGTGCTTAGCTGTTTCCTGTATGATCTCCAGATTCCTCTGGAAAGAAGAGTATCTCCTTCTACTCACAGATAATCATCTAGTTCCTATCCTATACACCCTAGTGATTCTGAAACTTTGTAGGTCATCATCTAAACCATATTCCCTACCTCCTAATCCCACCACCTGATTCCTTCCTACTCCCCTCAACCTTCCCATCTCAAAGTCCACCACAAATACTACACAGCCCTTTCACTGTACCCTCTGGAATTCTGGTTCCACAGACAAAAAAAATGTTCCTTCATCCTAAATCTTTTCATTTCCTACATCCTTTAGCAGTCACTGAGACCTGGGCTCTCAATACTGCCTCCTTTGGCATCCTTTACTGTACTGGCTGCATCTTCACTCACTCTCTTTACTTATTGGTTGAGGTGAGGGAGGTGAGTGGAGGTGAGGGCAATGCTCCCCATTGCCATTTCCAGGATTTCCTCCTGCCTCTGTCACTTTTGAGGGACACCTTTGAGTTTCATATTATTCATATCTTCCACTCAATTAATTCTGGTAGGTGTTATCTAAAGACCTCTATGTCACTTTCTATCTTTTCTCACTGAGTTAAATACATGGGTCATAATTTTCTCACTTCCTCACAACTCCTGCTCTCTTACCAGGGTCTTCAACATGCATATTAACTCTCTTGCAAACACCCTAACCACTCACTTCCTCCACCTACTAACTTCCCAAGATTGACTCCTCCACCCAACCTCAGGCATGTACAAAAATAGTAACCACCCACAAAGGCATCACCTCCATGCTGAAGAATTCTGAAATCCCCTTATCTAACCAATAATATACTGTACTGGCTTTTTTCCTTTCTTTCTTCAATTTCTTACCAAATCCTACTCTTTATTTACACCTAGAACTTTATTCCCTTGACACTTCAGTTCTCCCTTAGGCCATCATCCCAGCACAGCCACTCTTTACTTATCTTAATCCTCTGGTGAACCAGTTCAACTTTATGCTATCCTCTTTTCTTGGATTGTGTATATGTAATGGGGAGGAGAGAAAGGCATGGCATCTATGGTATCTGACCTTTAAAAGGAGTTTAACCACTAAGGGCAGAGGTAATATAGGGTCATAGGAGGGAATGGAAGGACCAACATAGGGTTTGTTGAGGATGTGGAAGATATGGGCATATTTGTAGGCAGTAGGGAAGGAGCCAGTAGAGAGAAATTTAAGCATGGTTATTATAATAGAAGGCCAATCTGTAGGAAAAGATTTGTTGTACAGCAACAGAATTAAGCTTTGGTACTTCTTTGTATGTGAGTTGGGATGAAAAAGGAGATAGCGGCATAAGACATCTGAGTAATATGAGATGAAGAAGAGGGAAGAGGAAGCTCAAGGCAAATTACTTCAATATTTTCTATAAAATGTTCTCACTTTGAGAAGAGCCACAGTGAAGAATGGAATAGAGTTGATAAGGAAGATGTTGGAGGATTACCTAAGGGCAGTGAAGACCCAGTTGATTGTAAACATACATTTGTTGTGGACCCAATCAGAATGGTTGCATGATTTTCTCTACTTTGTTGTAACAATACATGTGTAATGGGCAGCTATCCCCCCACAAAACAAACAAAAAAATACATGTGTAGGAGCAAAAGTGGCAGAATTGGGAGTGTTCTGTTGGTTAAGAGCTCTGCTAAAGGTTTAAGAACAATGATTAAGAAATTTGGGAATTGGTTATTTCAATGTTGCAACTATACTTGGTATAAAATTTGCTTGTGATTTTAAACTTTTAACTTGTTGCACTAATTTGTAAGTATTGTAAACTGGCTGATGTTTTTTTCTTTGGAGCCGGTTTTCAAAGCCTGCTAGAATAAAGGGCAATAAAACCTTATCTAATTGAAACTCAGGCAGGAGAAAACATTTGATTAGGAATTTTAGGATGATTCTGAAATTGTGGGAAATAATTTTACTATTGCCTGTGCATGTTAGATTTGTTTATTCTGAGTATAAGATCTTAGAATTTGTTTGAATATTGAAAACTTTATTACTAAAGAGGAAAAAGAAAAAAACTTGTCTATTTTAGGAATGGCAGAAAAGTTTTGAGGAGCAGCCTGCTAGTAGGATTAAAGAGAAAGAGCAATAAAATTCAAGTTTAGCCTGGGCTGAACAATAAAGCTCTAGAAATAAGAAAGATGCTAATTGTTGTCAGAAGAACCCTCAGACAGAAGAAAAAAACTTTAAAAAAAAAAAAAGCTATATTTACTTTGGTTCAGAGTTTGTTACCTTCTAAAACATATTGGGTAATTTGTTATATTATATTATATATGTTGTATTATAAATGTTATATAACATTGTAAGTTATGCTTTAAATCCAACTCTGTTGGACATGTGAGTTTTATGGAATCATTTAGCTGTTCACTGTATTCTTTTAATCATAAGTTTTGAAGGAAAAGAGAATGAAGATGATTTAGGACAGACTAGAAGGAAAATTTGCATATGGAAAAAAAAAAGGTTGGGTGGGGCAGGGAGAAACCGGATCTTTTGTCTTAGTCTACCTCTGCCTCTGTCTCTTAGTCTGCCCCTGCCTCAGTCTACCCCTGTATACAGAGCCATGTGTGTATATATATGTCATTGAAAACTCACATTGTTTGCTGGATTCTTGGAGATGATAGTCTCATTCAGGCCTGGGACCAAACCATGTATCCATTTGATCCCAGTAAATCTCTCCCTTTCAAATAAATTATTAAAAACTCTCTAATCTCTATCTTGTTCAGTTTCTCAGGCATTACATTCTGGGCTAATTCAATTCTGCTTTACTTATACAACTCAGGCTCTTCTCTGAGACCACACAATGCTGGGTAATCACATGCCAGTGTCTCCCAAATCATAAAATCAATTCTAAAGTTCTTGAGAGAGACTTTGAGAGTGTCCTTGTATTACTTTTTCTGACTACCTTTGAGTGTTTGTTATGAATGAGACTAGATTTGATCATAAAGACATTGATTCAAATCTTGTCATCTATACTAGTTATGTGACAATGAGCAAATTCAACATCTCTGAATCTCCATTTCCTCATGTATAAAATGGGAATAATACTTATAGTACCTATTTCACAGGGTTATTATGTAGTTCAAATGAGATAATAAATGTAAAACTTTAAATCTTAAAGCACCATAATAAATAATGTATATCTACACATATAGTGACAATGTTGGTTTTTTTTTAAAGGAGGGAAGTAAGTTGGTTCTAACTCATAAATTCATAATGCAGATCATCATCTTGTCAATAACTTATAGTTTCAGGGGGCTAGGTCAGTCATTTATCAACAATTCCACACTGCCTTTTAAATATCCATTATTATTATTAATTTATTAATGTATATGTAATTGAGGACAATTATAATAGCAGTCTCCTGTTGTACAGTTAGCATGGAAGAAGTCTGAAACATCGGACAGTATCTTCCAGATATGGTTATTTTTAATAATAAATTTTATTGACATCTGTTTTCATATCACATTTTCCACATATTCTTTTCCCTACTCCCTCTAAGAAAGCTTTATAATAAAAAATTATTATAATCCAAAAAATACTTTATAATAAAAAATTTTTAAGAGGCAAAAAGAAAAAAAGTGTTCACAAAACTAACATATTAGAAAGATATGATATTACATGTAGCATTCTATACATATGGACCTCATTTACTTTTTAAATTTTTAAAAATGTATTAAACAAATCAATTTTCTTTCCAATTTCTATCCTATAGGGCTAAAAACAAACAAAAAACACCAATCAAAATCTTGTTACAAATATTCTTAGTCAAGCAAAAGAAATGCACTATGTCCAAAATATATATATATATATCTTATTCTGCACTCTGAACCTATCACCTCTGTTCTCATTTATCTGGAATTGTTGTCACTCTTCCCCCTCCCCCCATTACATATCCTTCAGCAGACTCTTCCTTCAGTTCCTAAACCTTGAAAAAGAAAAACTGGCACCAACTTCTAGTTAGTCCATTCTATTTCTATCATACAGTCTGCCCAAAGCCAATCTGGTTTTTTGTCCTTACCTTTTCTCCTTTAGTTTCTGAGATCCTTTTCTTTGGGGTCCCAGACACACTTTCTTTGATTTTTGGACAAACTGTAATGTAATCTCCATTAGTAACTGTGCTGGTGTTCCTCCCTTGAATCTGGTTCAACAAATATTTCTACATCTAGTAGTAATGAAACATTTATTATGTATAAGGCTGTGTAGTATCTAGGAAGAGAGATAATAAATACAAAAATGGCACTACCTTGTCCATAAAGAATTTACAGGAGGAAGTGGGGGGAGGGATGGGGAAGGAAGGCAGGAACTTGGAAAGCTGGAAGGACAGGATGCAGGTACACATAAATATAAATGCTCCTGGGAATTTTTTTCTTAATCCCTCTGCAGAGATTCCCTTTTCTGGCTCTTACTTCAACTATTTATATTACAGATTGTTTCTTTAAGAGTGAGTCTGTCATTGGTCACTGAATCTTCCAAGTGGCTCTAGGCCTAGGTCCTCAAATCTTAATCATGATTTCTCTTTATTCAATTCTGTCCATGAAATTTATTAAACATCTACTAATAGCAAAACATTGTAAAAGGTACAGGACACAGTAATTCCTGTGATGTAAAAAAGGTTTTTTTTTGTTTGTTTGTTTTTGGTTTTTTTGCATCTGAGTTTAGGATAGATTGAAGACTGGAATAGGGAGACCATTTAAGATGTTATTACGATAGATGAAATCAGATGTAAATGAAAACAAATGGGAATTTTACTGATTTGGAGTAGGTAGATTTTCTTTCACTTTACTGATAGGTTAATTCACTTGTAAAAATTATTTTGAGGAGAAAAGGACTAAAAAAAAAATTATAGTAAAGTAGGGTTCAATCTAAAAAAAAGTATTCTTTTTCTGTGATTACTATGCAAAAAAGTACCTTTTATTAATTTCTCCCAGATACTGTATCTGAACTACTGTAACTAAAAACTGTATCTGAACAAGATATTATAATTTCCATTATGCATGACTTGAAATATACAAATATAGGACTTCCTTCTATGGAATAATCATACTTTTATTTTAAAAAATGAGTTCTATATTGTATAAAATTAACATAATTTTTAAGGTCTAATGAAGGCTCATTTTAGTAACTGCTTATATTGTTTTGAGAAGAATCAGCATCTTGGCTTTTTTCTTTATGTATCTGAAAACCAGACTGGTGGTCCAAATAGGAAGGGGTTGCAAAGAACACCTGCTGTGTAGGTGGGGAAAGTCACTGTAAGCAACAAGAGCTAAGAAACTAATGACAGTTAGGGGCATGAAATATTACTAATTCCACCTGCTCTCATAAGAATCTTCTCAAATACCACAGCAAAGAATTCTGGTACTCTATATATACATATGTGTGTATGTACATATATATGTATATCTATATGTATCAGTTACTATTACTCTTTACACACACACACACACACACACACACACACACACACACACCAGTTACTGTTGCTCTTTCCAAATACATAGATACACACACACACACACACACACACACACACACACACAACTTGTGCACAGTTGTTTGCATGCTGTCTCCTGCTAGATTTTAAATTCTGTTAGCATACGGCCTGTTTTTACCTTTCCTTGTATCCCTGGCTCATAGCATAGAAGGGAGTTAGCCAACTTTACCAACTGCCTACTTAAACTGTCACTCAAGGGGCAGAGAAGCCAAACTAAGTTAAACAGCAAGGCATGTCTGGGAAGAGATGGTGCTGGGCAGCTCAAGTCACCTCTCCAACCTTGACCACCATTTCTTTTCTGACCCCAATAGAGAGAGCAGCCCAGGACAATGAATTTAAGAGTCTTAGAAATAACAATGTTTCCAACAAATGTATTCTGGCATCATCCTTAGGTAAATATAGGTAAAGAAGAAACAAAATTATCATTTCTTCCAGACAATATGAAGGTATACTTAAAAGAATTCTAAAAATTCAATTAAAAATCAAGTGCAACAATAACAATAAACTTGCAGGATTTAAAATTAATCCACAAATCACCAATACTTATATGTAATACCAATAAAAAGCTAACAAGAAGAAACATAAAGAGAAACTGTATTGGAAATTACTACAAAATGTTAAAATATTTGGGATCTTCATTTCAAGAGACACAAAATGATATAAATACAATCATATATAACATTCCAGAAATAGATATAACTGAAAAACCATTAACTGCTCATGCTTAAACCAATATAATAAAATGACAATGCTATTTAAGTTAATTACTTATTCAATACCATACCAAACTACCAAAGGATTACATTTCATAATACTACCAAAAATATATAATTTACATGGAGGAAAAAAATGATCAGGAATTTCAAAAGAAAAAATGAAAAGATATTGGAACAAAAGGGACCCAAGTGCCAGAGCTCAAACTAGATTTCAAAGTTGTAATTTTTTAAAACCATTTTGATATTGGTTAAAAAATAATAGATTGATCAGTGGAACATACAAAAGCAAATGTAGCTAGAAGTAAAGAGTAGTATATTTGATAAAAACAAAGATTGTAAGGGCAGCTAGGTGGCGCAGTGGATAGAGCACCAGCCCTGAAGTCAGTATCAGGAGGACCTGAGTTTAAACTTACCCTCAGACATTTAACACTTCCCAGCTGCAAGACCCTGGGCAATATAACCCCAATTATAACCCCAATATAACCCAGATATAATCCCAATTGCCTCAGCAAAAAAAAAAATAAGGAATGAATCAAATTTACAAGAAAAGGGACTATTACCAATTAATAAGTCATATAAGGACAAGAACATATAGTTCTCAAGGGAAGAAATTCAGACTATCTATTATCATGAAAAAAAAAAAAAAAGTTCCAAGTCACTACTGATTAGAAAAATACAAATTAACAATTCTGAAATTCTACCTCACACCCAAAAAGGGAAAAAAAATGACAAGAAAATTATAAATGTTGGAGAGACTGTGGGAAAACAGGCACATTAATAAACTGTTGGTAGACCTGAGAATGGACCTTTTCCATGTGAAAAGCAATTTGGAATTATATACATAAAGTTTCTAAGCTATGTGGCCTTTGACCCAACTAGACCACAGTTAGACAATCTCCTGTTGGGGTTCAAGAGTTCCTGTTGGCCCCAAAGGTATAATGGGGTTCCAGATCAATGTCTCAAAAAAATTTGTAGGCTGAGACCTCCAAGAGGCAAAGATTTGTCATGCTGCTAAGTAGCGAGCTAAATTCTTACAGGGTTTTTGGCAAGGAAAGAGGATACAGATAGGGTTTTTATAGGGAGTAAATAATCTTAGGAGTTGGCATCATAGATCTTGGTTTTCTGATTGGATTCAGTAACTGTATAGTTATGATGTTTTTATCAATGTAAAGAATTTGGCTAAGAATTCAACCAGACGTCTTAATCAAGCGTGTGGGAACTTTAAAAAAGTTCCAGAAAGGCAACAATAGGCCCAAATAAAACCAAAAGGTCAAGATAATCAGTGCTCCTCTCTTTTTGCTTCAGGGAGTAGCTTGGCCCACAATTAAAATAAAGTAAAAGAGGGTGTGTGTGTGTGTGTGTGTGTGTGTGTGTGTTGTAGTTTTTATTGTAATGGACACAGCACTAGGTCTGGAATCAAAAAGACCTGAGCAAATCCCTTAACACTGTTGGCAGGAAGAGTTGGACTTGGCTGAATACCATCACCACAACCCCACCACATATATGTATATTTATGCATACACACATATACATATGTGTGTATGTGTGTATTTTTGTGATATGTCTATATGTGAAATATATTATAATGTAGAGGACTTTTATAAATTATTTAAGAATGAAATAAGCAGAACCAGGACAAGAACTATGATCAATAAATTGACCATTCATGATTGCAGAGAACCAATGATGAAACCTGCCATCTTTTATAAAGATGTAACAGATTTAGGGTACAGAATGAGACATATATGTTTTTGTGTGCAGTCACTGTGGAAATTGTTAAAAAGAAATTCGTTTTCCTTTTCTTGGAAGGGAAGAGTTCTGTTAACTTTTAAAAATAAATAGGTATGTATGTGAGGGGGAGTGAAGTTTCAAATGAGGTCACTGTATCATTAATTTTATTTAACTGTTTATGTTACAAAAGATTTCTCATGAAGTGAGAGTAATATATAAATGCATAAAATATTATAAACAAAAGACATAAAACTTAGTGGGGAAAAGGAAGGTACAGAGTAGTATTGCCAGACTATAACTGAGGAGATGTCACTGAAGTCTTTTGACACTATCAATTGGTTCAGCATTAGAAACTGAACTGATTTTATCAGTGGAAATGATATTAAGAAGGCATTACCATCTGCTTTCACTCAGAAAAGATTCTGAAGATCAACTGGGAGGACAAGATGCCAGACACTGAGGTCCTTTCTCAAAATAAACTGCTAAGCACTTCAACTCTACTGCAGAGAGCACAACTCCATTGGGCTGGCCACACTGTTCAAATACCATATGTATACTTGCTAAAAGAAATTATTTTGTGAAGAACTCACAGAGGGCAAGAACTTACAAGGTGGTCAGAAAAAGCAATATAAGGACACTCTCAAGGTATCTCTTAAGAACTTTAGAATTGATTGTATGACACGGGAAACATTGGCACAGGACCACCCAGCATGGTGTGTCTTCATCAGAGAAGGTGCAATGCTCTATGAGCAAAGCACAATCAATTCAATTAGCCCAAAGAAAATATAAGATGCACAAAATTAGAGAAGCTACCCCAAATGTTCATATGGACTATTTGTGTCAGACCTGTAGCAGAGCATTTCAAGCTTGTATTGGTCTGATTAGCCACAGGTGGACTCACTGTAACTTAACTCTAAACATAGTTATGTCATTCTGATCCTCTTGGAGAACAAAAGGACAACAACCAATCCTCTCTTTTGTTATTGTATCCTAAGGATCATGGGACTTTTCTATCTGACTTGCTGAATCTTCTATAAATTCTCTTTCCTATTTGACTGTGAGCTACTCGAGGTTGTGTGTTACATTTCTTTCACCCCCAAATTTAATACCATGTATTACCTATAGTTATGCTAAATAAGTGATTCATTCACTCATAGTACTTGGCACATAGTAGATGCTTAATAAATGCCTATTGCTACTACATTATACCTTTCCCAAAACCTATTTCCCTCTTTATGGAAGTTCTTCCTAAGCCAAATAACTTCATTCCTTATGAAAGTGCCCACTGGCGGGCTGGAAATATGATTACTTCTTTCTGTGGAACTTAGTATGCAAAATCAAACTTATGCCATCACTTCAACTTTACCAAGAAACATTTCTTTTATGAGAAGCAATTTGTCAAATGTTGGTGAAGAACTAGATTTCTTCTATAATTAACACTCTTTAAAACCACCTTCAAAAAGGTATTTATTCAAAAAGTATCTAAGTAGATAAAGAGGATACTGAATTTAGTCCTGTGACAACCAATCCAGATAACAAAGACAACTCACTTTTATTTAGTGCTTTAACAAAGGACTTTCTTCACAACAGTTTTGAGTGGTATCTCAGTTTCCTCATCTGTAAAAGAAATTATTTCTAAGGTCCCTTCCAGCTCTGAATACTTCAAGTGTAAGTTAGAAAACAAAAGCAAAAACAAAAGTCATTCCCAATAAATCCACATGGAAGGAATTAGAATGGGAACAAGTGAGAGGTCTTATAAGTCAAGTTTGGATAATAGGTTTTTTTACTATGCACATCCATCTTTACATTCAATTGTGATTAATACTTGTGGTGAAAAGTAAAAGAAAAATAGATGTTTCTTTTTCATAAGAGCATAGCCATTCAGTCATGTCACCGAAAGCTATGCATTTTATTGCTATACTATAAAGAAAACTATCCAAATGGTCTGCCTAGCCAAACTCAACTTCTTTTAGCTAATATTCAGTCACATGAATAATAATAGCTATTCATTTTCTGTAGTCAATACTTCACTCTGACATCATTTTATATTATACTCCACAATTCACTGGAGATATTATTTGCTGAATTATGGGACCTGTTTCAGGACATCAGTTTCAAAGTATGCAAAAATTGTTGGATTAATCATCTGTAAAAGTCAAAAGGAAAATTTCTCACAAATTTCCTCTTCCCAAAATATGTTTTCCTCTGACACAAAACCAAATCAAAGTTTAACAAGTTCTAATGGGAGCTCCTTGAAGACAATTCTCAGCACAATGACTGGTACAATACAATTGCTTTATAAATGTTAGTTGACTGTTTAATCAATCAAGCTTTTAGTAAGCCTTTATTATGTGCTTGGGGGAGGGGATATAGAAACAAAATCAACTAGTTTCTGTCCTTAGTAAGTTTTCATTCTTTTGAATGAAGAAAAATTGTCTTGATTGGATACTTTTGTTCAATTCCCAGTTCTACCTTAATGTTTCAGAATAATGTTAAGATGCCATGGAGGATGTAAGAGAATGTGTCGCCTTTATAAGGTGTTTCTCTACCACGCATTTTGAATCCACTACAGTAATTTGTTGCTAGGGTGGAAAGTCTTAGCAATGATCTCTATGATAAAATTTCCCTTATAATATTGTGAAGCAAGTGACAAAAGAATGAAAATGATGTTTTCACCAGAAGTTTCATTCTTGGGTTTTTTGGGTCATACTATAACATAGAGGAACGATTCTTGGCAGAAGCTATACCTGTATAATGTTGCTAAAGAAAGAAAACAAAGACTATTTAGCCAAGAATTATCTTCTTTCTCAATAACATATTCTTTCCCTGTCATCCTCAAGAGGAACGAAAATGACCCAGACTTTGACATATTTCTTGCTGTTAGTCCACTACCACTGTACCATGGGAATCATTTCCTCATTAATTTAGATTAATTCAAGAGAATTGTATGTCCTTTTTAAAAATTGTGTTCATGTTTTTGATAAATAATTTTTCTGTGTCTTAACGAGAATTCTATATTGTCGCTTCAACCTTGAAATTTCTGATCTGTGTTGAGGAGAACCATCTTATTCTTCCTCATTGTAAATTTTATTTGGCACTTATTACACCTCCTTTCTTACATGTGACATATTGTCAAAATCTCCTATGAGATAAAGGAAACTTTTAAGTAGCTGTCTTTTTGTACTTTTTGGTAATTAAAATATGCCATTAGGGGAGCAGTTGATTTTTCTTCAGCTTAATTATATTCACAGATTTCTTTAAACCTTGATTAGTACTGCTTTTACTGTTAAATTCTAGATTAACAGGACCAAGTTGGCAATATTATGGAACAGTTAACACTGATGTTTTTTGATTCTAGTGGTTTCCAATTCAGAGTATGCTAACTGCAGAGGATTGGCAGTCTATATTGGGGCACTATAACGGGAAGTGGCTTTCGGTTCCAGGTCAGAAGGCAACTCTCCCCCCCCCCCCCCTGAGGCTGGGGTTAAGTGACTTGCCCAGGGTCACACAGCTAGGAAGTGTTAAGTTTCTGAGAGCAGATTTGAACTCAGGTCCTCCTGAATTCAAGGCTGGTGTTCTATCCACTGCGCCACCTAGCTGCCCCCAGAGGGCAACTCCTGCAAGCGGAATCATTAACCCCTTGTGAGCACTACTGTGTGTAGATAAAGAGCTTTCCTAGGAGTCAGGGATCTCCAACCCTGACAAAGAATAGCTCTATAATCATCTTTCACTGAATGGCTAGTGGATTCAAACTCAAATAAAAACGGGGATCACTAAATCCAATCCAAAAAGTCTGAATATATTAATTTAGAAAATTACACATCTACATTATTTACGTTCTATTGTATTATTTATTTTGTTAACTATTTCTCAGTTACACTTTAATCTGTTCTTTCAACATGCTTTATATCTCTACTCCAGGCAATTCTCTTAGACTAAATTCTCTTCAGGGTGCGTGCCCGATAGCATTGGTAGAGTGTTCTTCATCAGTTTCCTGTATCAGTGAAATCACAGGTCCGTCTCCTATCCTTAATTGCTTACTTGGAAACTTAGTATACTCATATTTGAAATCTTCTGTAACAGTAATTTCTTTAACTTTAAAATCACGTTTAATATTAAAGGCTAGAGGCAGAAGGAAGCATTTACATCGTACCACTATGTCCCAGGTACTGTGCTGAGTATTTTTACAAATACTCTCATCATCAGAACAACTCTGTGAGGCGGGTGCTATTAAATACAATCAGACACCAAATGATTAAACCACAGCTCTATTTCAACAATAATCTGCTATTCTTTCGCCTCCATCGTCATTAAAGGAAGCCGGGAGAAGTAATAAGTGACGGGCCTTATTGTCCCATTGACCAGATGAAAAACTAAGGAAGAGAGTGATCTGCTGGAAGTTTGATTAGAAAACCCCTCCCCCTTCTTGCTCTGTGTGTGTGAGAGACTATGAGAGTGGGAGAAGGCCTGAATTAGAGCGCACGTGACAGAATTAGTGTGATAGTGTGCTGAGAGTCAGGGGCTGCACATGGGATACTTAGTGTGACACAGTAGTGTACACTAGTAACGTCGGATGTGTGTCGCCTTGTTAGTGAATAAGATGGTGTGTGAGAATGAGTGTGTGATAGAGAATTGAGAGACAGTATATGTAAGATCGGAGTAAGAGAGAGACGTCAGTGTGTGAGAATAAGTATTTGGAAGAATGTGTGAGAGGGGTGATAGTAAGAGAAAGGGTAAGAACACGGCGCGCGCGTATGCGCGTGCGCGCGCGGCGGCCGGGAGGTGCAATCACTGGGCTCTTCCCCACGCGGAGCAAGGGCAAGCTGTACTGACTAGTAGACAAACTCCAGGCTGCCTTGGGCTCCGCCCCAGCCCGCTCCTCTCTTCCGAGGTCCCCATCCCCCATCCACTAGCCCAGACCCCCGGCCCCGCCGCAGGGACGGCCGGTCCGCCATTCCGGGAGGAACGCCTCTGGCTACTCACAGTCCAGGAATTCTGAGCCCCAACTTTTATCAGCTTGGCAGCGCCCAAACCGGGACTGTAACCGGAAGCGGCTTTCGGTTCCAGTTCAGAGGGCAACTCCTGCGAGCGGAATCATTAACCCCTTGTGAGCACTTCTTTCTCTTCGCGAGGAGCCCAGGAAAACCACCGCTAACTCTGCCTTTCTTGTTGATTAGAGGCAGGGCGGCGGTCAACCCAAGCCCAAGGTTTACTAGGACCGGAGGTGTGAGACCAGAGGGACTTCGTACAGTCCAGCCCATCTCGCTTTACGGGGAAGGAAAGTTGAGGGCCAGTCATTCTTTCTTTTACTGATCTGTTCAAGTTCACCCAAGTTGTAAATGGCTAAGGAGAATTTCAAACAAGGAGAGAGACAAACTAAGACCCCTTTTAGCGTTCATAAAGGTCTTTGTAGATTTATGGGAAAATATCCCATACAAGCCATTCCCCAATTGATAGTCAAAAGAATATGAATAATTTTCATAGAAATTGAAACCATTTTTAGTTATGAAAAAATGCTGTAACTCACTATTGAATAAACACAAATTAAAACAACTCTGAAGAGACAATGATAAATGTTGGGGGGAATGTGGAAAAGCTGTGACACTGATACATTGTTGGTGGAGTTGTGAAAGAATCCAACCATTCTGGAGAAAAATCTGGATATTGCTATCCAACTGTCCTCACCTTTTGAGCCAGCAGTGCCTCTATTGGATCATAAAAAAGGGAAAAGGACTCGCGGGCAAAAATGTTTGTGGCTCCCTCTTTGTAGTGGCCAGGAACTGGAAATTGAATGGATGCCCATCAATTGGAGAATGGCTGAATAAATTGTGGTATATGAATGTAATTGAATATTATTCTTAATATTAATTAAAAGCAGAAATCTTTTGAGATTTCTCATCCCAGAAATGGAGATAATACTATCTATACTACTTATCTCACAGTGTCAATGTAAGCAGAAAGATCACATGAGCAGATATGTGAAAAATACTTTGTAAGCCATAAATTATCAAATAAATGTGAATTTTTTGGATTTTAGAGTTATGAGGAAGATGGGTCTTATGTCTTTAATTCTAAGCTACCTGAGCAGTAGAGACTGCATTTGATCCAGGTTACTCCCAACGAGGCCCACTTTCATTTTTTGCCTTAGATTTGTTTCAGGAAAGTGAAAAAACTAGTGGGTCATCTGGTGTTACAAAAGGCAATTGCTTTCTTCTCTATTGTTGCTAGAATGAGCTCTTTTTACTAAACATACACTTCACACAAACACTACTTGTTATTTGGAGAGACTTCAAAAAAGATTATGTAGTGCTGGCTGTTTTTTAAATGTAAATATCTATGACTAAAAGTCCCTTGCTCTTTTTTAATTATTCAAATCCTGCTGATTCTTCGAGACTCATTTCAAATTCCATTTTCTCCAAAAAGTTTTGTTGATTCATTCAGCTCCTCATCCAAAAAAATTCTTATTGTATTTGACCACCAACAAGAAATCTAGATCATTTTGTAGCTATTTTTGTGTAAAACTAAATGAAATTGTTGGAAGAGTAGGGTAGAAAGAAATGAAAAATTCTACTTTTTCTTCCTTAAATTACATGATACCCTTGATATATAAATATATATTAACTGATTATGGTAAGTATTAATTATATCGAATAATTTTAAGATTATTTTCTCATATGTACATTGTGCTACAAAGCAGACCATACTGAAAAACACTAGGAAAACTGAATCTTATTATTATTCTATAATATACTTTACATAAATTTTGAGCATAGGGGACTTAATGATCAAGATTTTTATTCCTTAAAAAATACCTTCTTATGTACAAGTATTATAGATAAATCGAACATTGTTTATTAAGCTTTTAAGACTTTTGAAAAGTGCAAACTGTGCAAACAAAAGGAGAGTTAGACTTTGACTTTGAGACTTTTATAATGGGAGAATACAGCACATAAAAATGAGCAGAAAAGTCTGAGACTTTGGGTGAAGATATCCTGAGAATCCAGAGCAGACCTGAGAGAAGATTGATGGAAGAAGTGAGATTGTTTTGGGCTTTCCCTCAAATGGAGCACCTGTGATGGAATTTTATAATCTTGTGAAAGCATTTATTCAAAATTAGAGCAGAAGCATCAGGACAGAAGGATCAGGGAGGACAGAAATCAACGTGAGGAGGCATAGAAAAGAGGCTATTTAATAATGTTGTCTAGAAATTGTCCCAGCAAATGGAGTTTAAGGGGTAGTGGAGCCTCTCCTTGTGAACTCTTTTTTTTTTTTTTCTTTAAATTTCCTTTCTGGAGAGAATTTATTCTGGAATTTGGGAAAGGAACCAAAAAACAATTGGAGTCAAGGATCTGAGTTTTATATTCTGTTCCTTGTCACATATCATCCGTGCAACATTAGGTAAAATATGCTTTCTGAATCTTGGTCTCTTTAATTATAAAATGAGAATTAGGCTGGATGACCTCTAGTCATATCTTATCCTGTGACCTTGGAAGTACAGAGTAAAATAACAAAATATATACAAAAGGCTTTGATGACCATCAGATTCAAAACATCATTGAATGTTACAGTTTCAAGAAGCCTTAGAAATCATCTATCAGGGTTATTGGAGGCAACTATAAAGTGAAGTAGATAGTGCAATGGGCCTTGAATCAGGGAAGACTTGAGTTCAAATCCAGCTTCAGATACTTTTTAACCGTTTGAACAAGTCACTAAAGCTCTCTTTGCTTCAATTTCCTTATCTACAAAATGAGCTAGAGAAGGAGATGGCAAATCACTGCAGTACCTTTGCCAAGAAAACCCCAAATATGGCCATGGAGATTTGGACATGACTGAACAACAGCCAGGATTATTAATATAAAAACCATGAACTTTTTTTTTTAAGTTTGATTAACTACATTTCTATGTAATTGGTTTCTTTTGTACTGTCACATATTTCATTTTGTGTAATTAAAAACATTCTATAATCTATGGAGTTTCACTAGACTGCCAGTGGAATCCATGACATGCTGAAAGACTAAGAACCCTTGATCTAGTTTAACTCCTTCATTTCACAGATGATTCAGTTGAGGCCCAAAGAAATTTTATGATTTACCTACAGTCACAAAGCTGGTTAGTGACAGAATTGGGACTAGAATCTGGAATTTTTGGCTCCCAGTTTACTCTTTCTGTTAGATCAATTAAAAATTCATCCAGATTAACAATTTCTTTTAAAATAAAAAGACATTGAGAAGCCTAAGCTATTGTTCAGGAACAACAATAAAAATTAGATTATTTAGAAAACTGGGTAGTAGGAAGTGGTGGTGGCAGTGTGTGTGTGTGTGTGTGTGTAGATAGTGAGGTGATTTGGAACCTGGAGTGGCTTGGGAAGGGTAGTGCCAGGTTGAGCACTAAAATGGAAAAATTTGATAAATTATGGGGAAGAGACAAAAGATTATTACAGAAAGCATATAGGAGACAAATCCATCTACTTTTCATTTTGCTAAGTAGTAGAAATGGTTTTTACACTTCTGGAAATTATTTTGGTACCACTTTTTATCTCTCTGTTAAAAAAAAGGATAAATACTATTGGGTTAAGAGGTTACCTAGTGTTTAAATTGATATAATGGTCCCATTAAGAAAGAATTTGGATCAGTATAGCTGGAAACTCTTAACTGGGAGGGCTTGCCTGAAAATTTAGTCTTTCCTTTGTTTACTGAATTTTTGGAGTTTCCCTTTCTCAGTTTAAGTGCAATCCTAAAGTGAATTACTTCCCCCTCCTCAGAGATCTGGGGTCAAATTATCACTCAACTACTTACATCATATGTGACATTCAGCAAGTCCCTTAACTTTCCTGGGTTTCAGTTTCATCACGTATAAAATGCGACTTTTCATTTTCACTCATATTGTTAAGTGTAAACAGGGCCAAATTCTTAGTGGTTAGTACTCCAATGCAAAAAGTCCTATTTTAAGCTACAAATCTCCCTCTTTTGCTGAGGAAGTCTGAAGAGGCAGTAAAGCAATGTTTTTGTTTAACTCTTCAGGTTAAAAAGCTCCTGCCCACCTTCTTTTATTAGCTGTTTGATCCTTAGGCTAAGTTGGCCTCTCTGGGAAATATTTTCCACCTCAGAGATAGTGATTCTTGCAGGAGACAGCCCAGACTCTTTTTTTTCCATAACAACCTTTTCTCAATAAAATGAGAATGACCTTGCTAGAAATTGCCTCCTATCTCTTTATTTTTCAGTTTTCTCTACTTAATTCTATGCAATCCTGCCTACAACTTTTCCCATCATTTCTTGTTTGGTTATTTGAGTTTCATTTGAGTATATATATATATATATATATGTTTTTTAACCAACTTGTTTCCTAAAACCAGGCAAAACTTAAAAAAAAAGTTAAAGGTATATTAGTTTCGACATTATATGTATATGTATATATATATATATATATATTTTAACAATTCAAGCCATATATATTAAGAATTATGTATTTGACACTGCATTAGGTTCTGATGAAGTCCTCTTAAAAATTTTGTATTTTACCTACAGAATGTAAAATAAACAACAGCTTTCTCATATCTCTATTATTAGGTGACCTATTTAAATGGATCATCCTTGGGCAAAGCAAACTTTTTGGGCATGGTTATACTGAAGCCAGTTCTAACTAGTTCCAGAGAACTGCAAACCAGTTATTATTTTTTCGGTGAGCATTTATTTACACTTCAGAAATCCACAAATTGCTACAAACTAGAGCTTGATTCCTTGTTTTGTTTATTAGTTCCAGACTTAAGAAAGTGTTAACAATACAGATTAAATTTAGAAGTGTTTTGGGTTTATGGTTCTCTTTCCTTTCTCATCTCCCACAGCTGGTTATTAAACATTTACCAACACACCTCTGCTCTCGAGTAATTGTAGAATATTAAGTAATATGGGAGTAGTGGAAATTATTCTCAAACAAAATTTCCCCTTCTCCTTCCATGATGACGTAATATATTATACAACAGTTTTTTAAAAATGTCTTAAGCCTAAAATCAACTACTCCACAGATCTCCAGAGGTCTTTCAAGTATGGATATTTTCAGTCTAATCAATCTCTTTAAAAATTGGAGTCGACCCCTTCATGAGATATTCATAGATATTATTCCTTACCATGCTAAGATTTGGGCTAGTGAGGTCATCATCTGGGAGGCAGTATTTTAAAACATTTTTTTAAAAGACTCCTTCATAAAAATTACAACTTGATAGCAAATCATAAGTACAACTAAAAATCCAGCTTTCTCATAATTGATATTGTACCACAGGATTGGATTATGAGTTCTTTCTTACCGAAAGACATTCCTGATGACTTAGAAATATATCTAGTTTCCACTATACAGTTCTAATCAGGTTAATGAGTAGAATTACTTTGTTTTCTAGAATAACTTCAGGACTGTTAAAATAATACTTGGACTAATAATTTTGGGGGAAGATACTCATTTACAAGATTAATTGATAATTTATTTAGTGATCTCAAGGTAAGTTTGGAGACAAGGAGAAATCAGTTCACAAACATCTGCTATGGTTGCAGAATGGAAAGGAATATGAATGAAGCATTGGTTCTTACAGCCAAATTGTCATGTGTAAAATACCATCCTCAAGGGATCTATCTGTATTCTATTTATTCTCCTGAAAAAATGGTATTTGCTATTTTTTTTGCAAGTGAAATTATATGTTGGGCCATTACTTTCATTGTAATTTCAGTTGATGTTTTAGCCTGAGTTCAGTTTTTTCTTTAAAAAGCAAAGGCTTCCAAGTTTTTGATCTCCTTCAATCTTCTTCTCCCATCCCCTTAAGTAGGAATATTTTCTTCTTTGTTTTTTGTTTGGGTACTTTGTATATGTCTTTTGTAGGCCTTAACAGTCTACTTTTGTTGTTGTTGTTTTGTGTATGTTTGTGTGTGTTTATATAGATATAGATAGATGTTCACATATACATACATATGTACATATGTATATAGATCAAGACACAGTAATGCTCTGATAACTAATTTCCTAAAGTGAAGACTCCTTTTTTTATACGAATGAGTACTCACTTCCCTAGTTTTTATATTATTTTGTTTTTTGGCTGTTGTTTTCTAAATTCAGATTTCTATCCCTTGTTCTAAAAAATGAGACAACTGCCTCTGTGTAATTTAAAGTCCTCTCATTTTCACTTATTATTCACAGTGAATGCTTCTTTAACAAATCATACAATTGTGTATTATTTATGATTTACTATCAAAGCTTCAGGTGAACGTATTTTAGGGGATACAGGAAAAAAAGGATTCCTGTTTGAATGTCTTGCTTTTCTAAAGCTTCTTTGTGTCATTCTCCCCTTTCTTCATTAACTAATTCTGCCTTCCTGTGATAAACATATGTCTCTCCAATGTTATGTGCTGCCAAAGCAAACACACACCATACTCTCTAAGTCCTCTATTCTTTGTTGAGCTATTATTTACCAATTTCATCTTTATATTGTCTTCTTCTAGATAATAGTAGCATGTAATTTGTACTATTAATCCAACCCCTGCTAATCTTTCCCAGAAATGTCTAGGGGAAATTTAATTGTATAAAAAGGAGATAAAGAAATGTTAACTAAGCCTTTTGGTCATTCATCATCAGTCAATCTATTTTGAGCTCTTTGTGGATAATGTGGTAATATATATATTGTAAAGTACTAAATATCAAAACCATTAATGCTTTGAAACTGTATGTCATTTAGAAAAGGTAATGTTACAATCATCAAGTCTGTAATAATTAGTCTGCATTACTTCTATAATTACTTGTTAGCATAAAATGAGCGATGCTTAAAAAAGATATTTCTAACCTCTTATGGTAGCCATGTCTTCAAGCACTAGGTGGCCTACATCTAATACTTCCTTTCCTGATCTATCAACTTGTCTCTGCATTATTTCCAAGTTTCTAGTATAACCTGTGGCATAAATGAAGACTTAAAGGCGAACTTTACCAGAATCAGGCTAGTGTACTACAATGAATTAAAATAATCTAAGACAAGAACCAAAAAGAGTTTGGCTGACTATTGTGTTAATCCTTTAAAGTAAAATTGGCAAGCTTATAAAATGGAAACTACCAAAACCAAGCTCAAAATGTAATGGTAATTCTACATCAGTTTAGAATTAATCCATCAAATTTCAGTAAAAAACAAAAACAAAAAACAGAAAAGAAAAGAAAAACTGCAGACTCTACAGTTTATTATCCCAAGAAAAAACATCAGTCTAATCAACTAATGTTCAAATCTTATGTGTATTTGGATTCTTGTCCTGAGATATTTTATAATAAATTTTAACACTAGAAAAGGCCTACAATCCAAAGCTGAGCTAAAGAGAAATAGTTTTAAATAGGATCATAGAATCTCATGGTTTTATTCATCAGAAAGCTAGAAAGAACTTTAAAAAAAATAATATCTCTTTACTTTCATTTCTTCTTTAATTCCTTATACTAGCCAAATTCTCTTCCATAGCAAGGGAATCTGTCAAAAATGAGGGATTATAGATTTAGGCTGTACATTATGCTTTTAATGAGAGAGAGAGAGAGAGAGAGAAAGAGAGAGAAAGAGAGAGAAAGAGAGAGAGAGAGAAGTTAAAATGGATATAATGTAATTTAATTTTATATACTAATTTATTAATTGATAATCAACAGGCACAAAAGCTTTTCATTACCTTATTTAGAAACCTCTTGATTACTTCTGAGTCATAGATTATTCTTCTTTAAATATTTAGGTAATTATGTAGTCTGAAAACTTTGTCACCAGGTTTTCAAAATGCAGCTCACAGTGAAACTGCCCTGTGTCTAAGTCTCTTATCTGGGAACTTCCACTGAGAAATCCCCTAACTTGAAGACTTCCTTATTTGCAGCTACCAACAGCCAATCCCTGCAAAATATTGAAATGAACAAAGTCTACCAGAAGATATTTTGCAAACCACCCTGCCAGTAGCTTTAGCTGACTTCCTTCTTCAATTCAAAAGACACTTATCATGAATAAAATGTATTTTTGTATAATTAGGACATTTCACAAAATTTCAAAAAAGTTGCAAATCAAAACATTTAAAAATTAAATACCATTTTCAATCAGTTCTAAACCATTTAATGTGAGAAACAGTGAATTCAGCATTCAAAACAGAAAAAAACTAATTAGCAGGGATTGAAATATTAATAAAAATTGTCTTGAACTTTTGTTCCTTTATCCTTGATGTTGAAAATATATCCATTGGAAGCCTAGTAAAGATTAGTTTCTTAAGAGGCATTAAAAGTTTAGTTGGTTTTTCTTCTGGCATTGGAGATGCCTACCTACCCAGAGAATAAATTTTCTTTTAAGGCTTTATTCGGACATTAATGTCTCCTTAAAGAGGAGTAAGCTGACTTTGCTTTCTCTTATCCTACTGGCACACATCTTAAGAATGAACATGGGATTTATTATCAAAATTTGGATTATAACTTTGAATTCAACTATTCAACTGAGCTTTCTGATGTAGATGTTCCCTTCAATGATATAGATGTTCCCTTCAATGATACAGATATTCCCTTTAATGATGTAGATCACTGGGCATCTTGTTCAGTTCTTGCTTTCATTTTCTGAGTTTCATGCCTTCCTTACTTTCTACTGACATTAAGAAAATCTTTGTGTAGCATCGAGATTGCCTCCTGACTAACTCCTCAGACACCAGCTTATCTTTATTTTCAATTATAGATTTTTTTTTTGTGGTTGTTGGCATTTTTTAGTTCTATGTAATTTGTCTTACAGACTTTTCACATCTAGTACCTCTCTATTGTCTTCTAATAGTTATTCCTCAGAGACTTTATTGATCCATGTTTGAGGACTATATAATAATACCAGTGGAATATTATTATTAAAAAGAAAGACAAGTTAGGAGAAACTAAAGGAACCACAATTTCTGCAGTACAATCTTGCTTTCCTCCTGATTCTGGGTTCAAAGTATATTTAATGCCTGTACAAGACTCTATATGTATAACACATAAGTACATATATATGGAATATTCCAAAAGTCTTAATACCATTTCAAGATATTGAATCTTTAAATTGCACATAAACTTTTGGACACGCTTTACATGTATACACAAAGACAGATATAAAGACTTACATGTGCTACAGCCTGCTTATAATTGCTCAGCTGAAATAGATTATTAGATTTTCAGTGTGAACATATTCACCTCAGAAACTGGTAAGATTACAAATCAGGGCTTGATATTCTGATTGTCCACACTTAAAAGTGACAACTGAAAATAATAACAAGACAAAATAAACTTAAAATTGTACCATGGGTCCCTTATTTTAAAGTGTACCTTTCTACTTGTATACATAATATCCCAAGGAAGGGAGTAGGGTTCAAGCCTAAAGTACAGAGATACTGAGGCATATATATGGATAATACTCCTGTTTACCAGGAATCCTTTTCTTTCTTTGTAGAAGGACTCCCTTTAGTGTAGCTCTGCTGGGCTCTGTGGCTCAGTGCCTTTCTAGAGTCCATAGTTGACACTTTTCTCCATTACAATGGATCTCAGTCCTTGAAGTCAGTGTGTTCTGGTGATTAGGTCTTTCCATATTCTTCAGTAGATGCTTCTTTTGTATATCAGAAACTATTATGCTAATAGATTCTTCAGCCAACTCTGATCAACTCTAGAATCTCTGGTAGAACTTCAGGATCTCTTGAACTTAGAAGGTTGCTGCTTGGATAATTTAATCTTGGTGTAGTTATTTACAAAAGTTCAGGTACAACAATGAAAGAAATAGAGCTTGCATATACTCACAAACAGTAGTTAGATGGAGGAGGCAGCCCCCTCCTCTCTTCCCAACCCCTAACCTGGCAGCTCTTGCCACAAGGAAGGAAAAGAGGCAGAGATAATTTAGGTTATTTCTTCTGTATGAGAAATCAGTTCCAACTCAGCACTTCCTGAGTCATCCTTCCTACTCCTCAGCTAATTAGAAGCCTCTTCATCAGGACATGGTACTGGCTTCTCAATTACACATGACTAGAAATGGATTCTCCCCAACCTTCCACATGGCTGCTTATGCTAGAACTAGGCAGGAAAATATTTGCACATGACTTAAGGACTGAACCTTTGTAGAGAACATCTGCACATGCTTTAAGGACCCAGCTGTCGCTGACCAGTCTTCCTGTTACACATATCAGTTTATAATTCTCCATTTGAACGTAAGTTGCCTGAGTGTAAGTATTATTTTCTTCTCTGTATGCCAGTGCCAAATACAATAGCTTTCACAAGTCAATATTTAATAAATGCTAGTTGACTATAGGAGCCCTGATTTTGATGGCAAACACACACACACACACACACACACACACACACACACACACGCGCGCAGACTTTTTCTATATATTGTTCTTTTAGTTACATGTCATAATGTAAACATTAGATATGTATATGTCATTTGTTTTATCCTATGAATAGTCAAGCCAACCTTTTTCAGGTGGTTATATATATCTTCTAGGAAGCTCTACAGTTTTCCAGAGCTTAAAGCAAGAAGCAAAATCAGAAACTTCTATAAGGCCTCAATATACACAAAATAATCCCTCTTCAATTTGGATTTTCTCTATCATGGTAGCACATACCTTTAGTAAATATGTGGCTTTATTTTCATTTAGTAATGATTGGAGGGTATTATCTTAATACTTTTGATATATAGTTATGAGATAATTTGTCAGAAAAGAATCAACAAGCCATCATTTTGCTTTACCAGATTGAATGCTTCTTTATGATCAACTGAAAAATAAGCACAGTGGGATCTTTTATTCTCTACAACCTTTGGTGAGTTATGTAATGATGAACATGTGGTCTGTTTTATAACGTTGCTTTAAAAAGCTTGCCTATTGTGAGATAATGCCTTGATGATACCTTCAATAAATTATTTTCATAAAATATTATATATAAGTGGGGAAGGCAGTATATGAGTTGGTTTTTGTTAATATCCATGTATTTGCCTTTTTTGATATTAATAAAGTCCTCATACACCCTTGGTATAATTTCTCAGTCACTCAACAAGAATTTAAGAAGTATGGAAAAAAGAAAGGAAGAAAACACATATTTATTAAGCCTGTCAGGTCCTGTGCTAAACACTTTACAAATATTGTCTTATTTGATCTTTACAATAGTTTTAGAAGTTGTTGTTCACTCATTTTTCAGTTGTAAATAACTCTTTGTGACCCCCTTTGGGATTTTTTGGTAAAGATATTGGAGTGGCTTGCTGTTTACTCCTCCAGTTCATTTTACAGATGAGAAAACTAAGGTAAATAGTTAAGTGACTTGAGGGGTTGCACAACTAGAAAATATGAATATTAGCTATGTATTTGTTATTTGTTTTATCCTATGAATAGTTAAACCAACCTTTTCCTAATGATTATATATATTTACCAGAAACTTTGCAATATTTCAGGGCTTAAAGCAAAAAGCAAAACCATCTTCAAACAGAAGTCTCTATAAGGCCTCAATATATACAAAACAATCCCTCTTCAATTTGGACTATGTGCTAGATTTTTTCTATTATAGGAGCATATACCTTTAGTAAATATGTGGCCTCATCTTTTATGTCTTGCCTGATAATACTGATTGGAAGGTATTTTCTTAAATTCTTTTGATGTATGGTTATGAGATAATTTGCCAGAAATGACATTTGGAGGATAGATTGAAGATGGGAGAGATTGGAGGCAGGAACATCAATTAGGAGGTGATAGACCAGATAAAAATTTATGAAGGCCTGAATCAGAGTCAGGGCAATGTACAAGAAGTGAAAAGGGCTGATGGGCTAGATATTATAAAGTTAAGAAGAACAAATTTTGGAACTGATGGATTATGGGGCCTGAGAGAAAGGGAAGATTCAAGGATTACTCTTCTTAACCATTTTCTAAATCCCCTCCATTGTTGTGCTTCTCCAACTATATCTTTTTTTGTTATACCCTCACCCCCCATACTTTGGGTCCCATTCTTCCCTTTTACTACTTTAATTGTGGGTGTCAAGTAGATGAGGCCAACTAAAAGAATTATAGGAGTGAAGGGGAGGAAAGAGGGGGAAAACGTTTCTCTTATTGGGAAGTAGAAGAAATAGAATTAGAAATGTAAGCATGGCTTATTTTTCTCTCAAGAACTAAGTGGGGGTAAAGTCTGACCTTGTACTTTATTTTCTACTTATTTAAAGAAGGATGACTGCATATTTCGTTTCCTTCTAATTTACTCATCTTTCAAATTTTCCTTTTTTTCTCATTTATAATGTATAAAGTTGTAAGATTTATAAGATTATTCTTGCTATTTTTCTTCAGGGTGCAAGGTGAACCATAAAACTTATTTCCTTATAAAACTTCTTTAAGGTGAAAGAATTCATCAGGGGATGAGTTCAATCTACCATAGAAAGATAGATTCTATGTACCCATAGAAAGAGTACATTTGGTCATTGTGTGGAGTAAAATATGGTGAAGAACTTACAGATTAAGCACATATTGATCAGAGATTGCTAGCTAACTAAACCAGACCTATAGGCCCCAGTCACGTGAAGGCCTAGGCAGCATTCCATTGCCAAATATAGCATGAAGTGATCAAATGTTGTAAATCACCTGTCGACTGCCTTCCACTGACCAAAATGGGGGGAGTGCAGAATTGTATGACCAATCACAACCTATGGAGTGTGAGATTTTGGAGGTTCTTTGTCTGAAATGTATAAAAGTTGTGAACATCTTCAAGAGAGTGGCTCTCTCCTGCTGAGAATCTGGCTCAAGACCAGGATGGGGTCCGCTTCTCGAGATTCTAATAAATAATTCTGCTTTCCTATGAGTGATCTCTGAGTAGTCATTTTTGGATAGTTTTTTCTATCCCTCACAGGCATTATATATTTTACTTCCTTTTTTGTGTAGGTTAAGGTAGCAATACATTTAGTTTACTGTCAAATAATCCTCTTACTTTGATCTATGTACTGGAAATTCCTTCTGTCTTCAGGTTAATGAGACGCACTAACCAAAGAATGAGTCTGGCAGGCATATTCTCTCTGAACTCTGAGATCCAATAAAGTGATTTGGATCTCACATGAGGGAAATAGAAATGATCTGGCTTCTTTCATGGTACTCCACAAATTTTATGTGGTTGAAAACAAATCTGCATTAGTTGGAAGATATTTATTTCAGCACAGCAAGTTTTTGAAATTCAAACTGCTGTGAGACGCAATCATTTCCTGTCTCAGAAAGAAAAACAGGACACTGTAACTTAGTGCTGGCACAGTTTTTAATATTAGCAGGATTAATAAAGTGGTTATATAATTCTCTAGGAATGAAAGAATGAGAAACAAAATTAGCTTTACCCCTTACCTTTTAGAGACAACAAAAGCAAGATAGAGAAATCTGAGAGAAGAAATTGGTGTGGGGGAAGGGAGAGGGAAGAAAAGATGATTTGGAGAAATAGTTCATTCCTAATCTTGGCTTTGAAATCACCTTTTTTTTCCTGGAATGTTGGGAAGATTGTTGAATATTTTGGCCATGTTAATTCTAATGGGAACTGCTCAGTTTAGTTCTAAAGTTTGCTTATGTTTTTAAAGAGAATTGTTAAGGCTTGCAGGTCTTCTATTTGCCATAGGTTTAGCAGCTAAGTCTTTAATTGGATCACTTTTTAGAATATCCTAGAAAAGCCCAAATCAAGGGTAAAATAAGATTCAGTAGACTCAAAAACCAGAACACATGAAGAATTTCTCTTTGTCATGGACCCCAAATTAAATCACAAGTTGCTTTTTATGGGAGTGAATGAATTCAAGTAGTGTTAGATGAATATTTGTGTATGTATAGGTCTGTGTTGGGGCACAGAGAATGATTAGGATTTGCAGGCTAGATAAGAGTAATGAAATGTCTGTAATGACTATGTATGAGACAACAATTTATGCTCCCCTCCTTTTTCTTCCTTTTTTATTCGATAGAGGTTTCACATCATTGCTGAACTAGAAAAAAAAAAATCTCAGTTCTGACTTTCCTTTTCATCTTATTATTTAGTCAGTCAAGGAATAAATATTTTTGCCAAGTTCTGATAATGTGTCAAGCACCATATTAGTGAATTTTCAGGATGTTAGGAAAGTGGATACTTTCCTTGCCTGATAATAATAATGACTAGCATTTATATGCATTTTAAGATTTGTAAAGCATTTCATAATTGTCTTATTTTATTTTCCCAGTAACGGGCGAAGAAGGAAGAAAAATGTAGATGATGTTTTACATATGAGGAAATTGAAGTAGACAGAGGTTAAACAATTTGTTTAAGAAGTATCTGAGGCAGGACTCAAACTCAGAACTTTTTGACTTCAGACTCAGCATTCAATCCAATGTGACAAGAACAGAATTTCTGGGGATATATCTCATGTACAGCCTCTGTTTTTATTGATGATACAATTCTCCCGAGAGTGCAAAAGCAGTTTTATAGAGGGCATTGTCAGTTTGCTGAGAACTTGTTTCTTCCTGGATTCCTACTATTTACACTTGACTCATAAATTATTTGGGAGGAGGGGTATTGTAAAATAATCTTCCCCTCATACCAAAAGTTGTGAAATCCTTTGGATTCTAATACCAACTTTGTCAGTTTTCTGTCTTTTCACTTTAGGAACTTTATGCAGAGTGACATTGGATGGTTTTTACCAAGTACATTGTCTTTGCAATTCCATTCCATAGCAACTAATAATAAGAAATAGGAAGAAGAAAGAGGAAGAAAAGGAAGAGGAAGAGAAGAAACAGAAAGAAGGAGGAAAAAAAGGAAGGGAAGAGGAGGGAAAAAAGGAATTGGAGAAGGAGAAGGAAAAGAAGATCTTTAGATTTGAATCTGTAGAATGCCTATTCTATAAAACATTATTGTAGTCTCTCATAGATCTATGAGGATAAAATTGTATATAAATAGCAATTATTTTGAATTTCTCAAATAACAAGTCTAGGGAAAATATGGTGACTTTAATTCTCCTCTTAGAATCATAGCATCTTAGAGTTGAGAGGTACTTTATAGATTATTATCTAGAATTCAAATTTAGTCTCTGCCATGTGTGTGATCTGGAGGATATCACTTTTATCTCTTCCAAGACTCTTTTTTTCTTTCTCTGTAAAACAGGGGGGTTGGACTCCATGATCTTCAAAATCTTTTCAAAGATCTAAATCTCTGATCCTATTTAAATCTTAACAGCATGTAGAAATAAACATTTGACACCTCCTTTCTTACCCTAGAGCTGAAGGAAGATCAGAATAATAGGGCATTACATTCATTATTCAACAAATATTAATTACCTACTGTGACCCAGTGTTATAGAATGAAAACAACATTGAATTTTATATTGAGAGGGCTCAGCTTGAAGCTTACTGACACTTAACTGTGTAACCTTGAGCAAATTGTTTAATCTCACCGAACCTTACATTTTTCTTCATATGGTGATATCTTGAATAATGGAAGATCATCCTTGTGGCTCCAACAGGGATATACTTCTGACAGCTTGTACTGCTCCATTCCCTATCACTTTTGAAAACAGAGGTTCTCCAAGACCTGTTAGAAGCTGGGAGAATAGGGAGTCAGGGATTATAGCCTCCAATTTTTCCTTCTGAGCTGAAGAGATGTAATAGATATTCTATGATTGTTCATTTTTATTACTAGATTAAACTCCTGGACAAATTACTGTATGGTAATCCACAGGTTCTTTTCTATATTTGATATTGACAAACATTTCCACAAGAAACTCATCTACCAAGGAGCGGGAATAAGGTTTCTTTCAAAATAGGGGAACGTAGGTAATATCCTAGGTATTATCATTAGGTAATATCATAACCCTATTCCTTGTTGTTCCCTTCTTGATGATGGCTGAACACTTTTCTCTTTTCTCATAGCAACTACAGAGATAGCTCTGGGAACTTATAGATAGGGGATTGTTTACATTCCAAATTTCAACCTAAAATTCCACAGTGTAGGACTAGACTCTAAAAGAAACAGAGTTTCTTTGTTTAAATTTTGAAAAAAAAATTGCACATGTTATACCATTATTTTATGGAAACAAATTGCTAATTGGCTAAATCTAACTTTCTCATGCCTTGATAATTATTACTAGATTTCAAGCCAAGATGATCGATTAGGGACAGTTCTCTAACTGATCTCTCCCAACATTCCCCTCAAACAATTTAAAAATAACACTCAAATAAAACTTTGGAGTAAAAAAGCCAGCATAGAGTTGATGTGAAACATTTTTCTGGTCTAAGAAACTTAAGAGGTCAGCAGGTTTGTGGTTTATACATCTGTACTGATCCTATACATCTAGCAGCAACAATAGCTGCATCAACAGCATTGGGAGCTCTAAACTTGGAGATCTTCAGGGGATCAGACAATTGGGGGATCTTTTGCTGGCTCTTGTCACAAAGAAAGGTTTGTCACAATACCAAAACAAAGAAGAATGCTAGCAGTTGCAGCACTTGTTTACAGGAACCAGGCATCCTTCCAGGCTAAAGATTGCAGTAGACCCCGAGAGTAGTGATCATACCTCTGCCTAGATCATATATAATATGGGAGTACCAAAAACTTGCAAAACCCCAGAACTACCTCTGAACACAGCAGCATAAAAAGCCTACAACTTGGCACAATGTTTTCCCACCCGAAAGTGAACAGACTTTAACATGAAGTTCAAAGCAAGAAAAATAGGCTGGAAAATGAGCAAATAACAAAAAAGTAATAATTAGGTCATAAAAAGCTATTATAATGGCTGGGAAGACCAAGACATAAACTTAGAAGAAAACATCAATGTGAAAACATGAACAAAGCCTCAAAGAAAAATGCCAATTGGATCTGAACCCAACAAGAATTCCATCAGGGATTAAAGGAATGGTAGAGAAAAATTAGGAAAAGAAATGAAAGAAATGATGAAAAGAAAACTTAACAGTTGGTAAAATAGAGGCACAAAAATACTGAAGAAAATAACATCTTAAAAAAAGCAGAATTGGACAAATGGAAATGTAGGTAAATATTTCATTGAAGAGAAAAATTACTTAAAAAGCAGAATTGGCCCAACAGAAAAGAAAGAACAAAAATTCTTTGAAGAAAAAAATTCTGTAAAAAACAGAATTAGTCAAATGAAATAAAGTTACAAAATCTCACTAAAGAAAATAATTCATTAAAAATTAGATTTGGGCAAGTAGAAATTAATGATTTCACAAGACACCAAGAAACAATAAAATCAAAATCAAAAGAATGAAAAAAGAAAGAAGAAAATATGAAATATCTCACTGGAAAAACAACGGGCTGGAATATAGAACAAAGAGATAATTTAAGAATTATTGGGCTATCTGAAAGTCATGATCAAAGAAAGAGCCTAGGCATATTTCAATAAATTATCAAGCAAAACTGCTCCTATATTTTAGGTCCAGAGGGTAAAATAAACATTGAAAGGATCTACCAATAACCTGAAAGAGATCCTCAAATGAAATCTCCCAGGAATATTTGATTAAATTCTAGAGCTCTCATGATAAAGAGAAAATATTGCAAATAGAAAGAAAAAAAAATCATCATCATATAGACACAGGTCTAGTGCCTTCCATATTAAAATCATATAGAGCTTATAATATGATATTCCAGAGATCAAAGAAGATAGTATTACAACCAAAAAATTACAACAAAAAACTGAGTGTAATCGTTTATTTTTATTTTTATAAGCTTTTTATTTTCAAAGTATATGCCTAGTTTTCAATATTCACCCTTACAAAACCTTGTTTCAATTTTCTCCCCTTCCTTACCCTTACCCCCTTCCTTAGACAGCAAGTAATCCATTATATGTTAAGCATATGCAATTCTTTTATACATATTTCCACAATTATCATGCTGCACAAGAAAAATCAAAAAGGAAAAAAAAAAACAAGAAAGAAAACAAAAAGCAAGCTAATAACAATGAAAAGGTAAAAAAAAAAAAACTATGTTGTAATATGTAATGGTCTCTGTTCACTTTTCTTGGGGTTTCTGGGGGTCTTGGGAGCAACCTTAGTTTCAGTTCAGTAATCACCACGAGAACAGCCAGGTGTTCCAAATCCTTTATTGTCTCCTTGCCCCAGGCTGACCAGCTTTCTTAGAGTACTTCCAGATGTACCTCCCAAATGAAGGAGGAGAGCCTGCCGCCAGGAGCTTGACTGAAGATACAAGTGAATCTCTCTCCTTCGTTCTGAGAGCTTAAGCTCCTGCCTTCAGTTCTCTTGTCTTCTCTGCCTCTGAATCTGGCTGAGTTTATTCAAGCTTATAGGCTCTCTTATTATAAGTGTGTATCTTGTAGAACTATATTAGGTACTAAGTACATGTACTGAACTAGAGAACTTTTAAGTACCATGCTAAACTAGATAACCATTATATTTATCAATTCCACTGCCTTAACACCTTGTAAAAATCCTTTGTTTCAAGTTCAGAGTTCTGGCCCATAACAGTGATACACATTCAATCCTTAACAATCCTCTATCTGGATGCAGATGGATCAGTCCATCATAAGTCCATTAGAAGTAGCCTGAATCACCTCACTGTTAAAAAAAAGAGACACATCCATCAGAATTGATCATCTTGTAATCTTGTTGTTGCTGGGTATAATGTTCCCTTGTTTCTACTCACTTCACTTAGCATCAGTTCATGTAAGCCAGGCCTTTCTAAAATCATCCTGCTGATTGTTTCTTATAAAACAATACTATTCCATTATATTCATATACTTAGTCAGCCATTCTCCAACTGATGGGCATCCACTCAGTTTCTAGTTCATTGATACTACAAAAAGGGCTGCCACAAACATTTTTGTACATGTGACTCCTTTTTCCTTTTTTATGATCTCTTTGGGATACAGATCCAGTAGAGACACTGCTGTATCAAAGAGTATGCATAGTTTGATAGTCCTTTGGACATAGTTCCATATTGCTTTCCAGAATGGTTGGATTCCTTTACAATTCCACTGACAATGTATTATTGTCCCAGTTTTCCTATATCCTCTCCAATATTCACTATTATCTTTTCCTATCATCTCAGTCAGTCTGGGAGGTATGTAGTGGTACCTATCTCAGAGTTGTCTTAATTTGCATTCCTCTGAAGAATAGTAATTTAGAGCATTTTTTCATATTACTAGAAATGGTTTTAATTTCTTTGTTTGAAAATAACTGTTCGTATCCTTTGATCATTTATCAATTGGAGAATGGCCTCTATTCTTATACATTTCAGTCCAATCTCTATATATTTTAGAAATAAGGCCTTTATCAGAATCCTTGGATGTAAAATTCCCCCTCCCTCCAGTTTTCTGCTTCCCTTTTAATCTTGTCTGCATTGGTTCTGTTTGTACAAAAGTCTTTTAATTTAATGTAATTAAAATTATTCATTTTACATTTCATAATGTATCCTAGTTCTTTTTTGATCACAAATTCCTTTTTTTTCCTGAGTGTGATTTTTTTAAAGGAAGAAATTTAATAAAACAGGCCATTTTTGAGAATTTCTGAAGAATTTGACATTCATACATAATATTCAAAAGAAGGATAAAAAGGAAAATAATAATCATAAAAATTCAATAAAATTAAAATGTTTACACTCATATATTGAAAAATGATTCATGTAACTTCTAAGAACTTCATTATTAGGGTAGTTAAAAGGAGTCTGCATGGACAGAGGGCATGAATGTGAGTAGATTATGTTGGAATGATCTAAAAAAACTGAAGAGATGAGAATGAGGGATATACAGCGAAAGGGGAAGGGAGAGGAAGAATAAGGAAAATTTTCTCATATAAAAGAGGTGTGTAGAACAAACCTTTACAGTGAAGGGGAAAATGGGGTAGGGAGAGGTGGCAGCCAGTGTTTGAACTTTATTCTCATCAGAATTAGTTCAAAGAGAACAGAACACATACATACATATATGTGTGTGTGCATACAGAAATGTATCTTACCCAGTAGGGAAATAGAAGGAAAGAAGATAAGAGGAAGGGGGAAGAATAATGAAAGTAAAATGAGAAAATTGTCCATAATGTTGTAATGATCAACTGTGAAAGACTGCTGCTCTGATCAATACAATGATCTGAGATATTTCCAAAGGTATTATGATGGAAAAAAATGCTATTTATCTTCAGAAAATGAATAGATATATTCTGAATGTAAATTGAAATATAATTGTCTCACTCTTTCTTCACTTTTTTTTTGAAATATGGCTAGCCAATATGGAAATTTATTGTGGATTATTTTACATGTAAAAATGATATATTGTTTGTCTTCTCAGTAGGTAGGGGAAGGAGTAGGAGGAAGAAAAAGGATTTGGAACTCAAAATTTAAAAAGAAAAGAATGTTTTAAATAAATAATAAGTTTAAATATTATTTTAAAAAAGAAAAAAAATTGCTGCTATATTCTTAGGCCACTTTTATGTATGTAAGTGTGAATCTCAACAATTGTCTATTGTTCACTAGAATACCTTTGACCTTTCCTCACCCTGCCTACTTGTTTCATGGTGCCCTGTTTTTGTTTTTATTTATTTTTTCCTTATCTTCTATTTTCACTTTGGGCCTAGTTCATATAACTAGTCCCCTTCCCAATAACAATGTCAACCTAGAGTCAACTACCTAAAAGTTATCTATCCTTATAGAAGTTCAATTGACATCTCAACAAAAACATTCAAGGCCTACTCCAATATCCAATTCAACAAAAGGAGTTCAGTGAAACTCATAGTAGCTTAATTTTCGTTTTTCCTAACACTGCTTAATGAATTCCTGTAAAGAGATACTACGAGAATTATTAACTTTATCTTAGTTTCAAGAAAAGGAGACAAAAAATAAATGCTTTGAACAAAGAAAATAAAAGTCACCATAAAGTCAGAAATAAAGCCTAGATTTGCTAATCAAATTTTAATTTCTTTGCCTATGAACTTTAACAATTGTAAAGTACATTGCTTTATTACATTTTGTTATTATAAATTTTCCTTGTTGCAGTGCTCATACTGTAAATGTTGCATCTGTTTTGTCCATTAAAAATAGTTATATTATTACTTTTTTTTTAATATCATAGTCAGTTTATAACATACTCCTATCCCCCAATGAACTCTCCTTTGTAACAAAGAGAACACTAACAAAAGTTGCCAACACAGAAATTGTGTCTGACAGAGAATATAACATTATGTATCTACAAGCTTACCTATCTTTTTTTTCTTTTCTTTTTCATTTTTTTTTTTTTTTTATGGAAAGGGGCAATTGTGTTTCAGCATCTGTTTTTGATCATTGGCATTTCTTCTTTTTAATTCTGTATATCTCCTTGGACCACTTATTTATTAGAATTTAGCCCTTGATCTTCTATACTTTTGTCATTTTTTATAGTATGTATTTTTTCCCTTGGAATTTTGAATGGCAGACATTGATCTGAGATAGGGCAGGGTCTGAATCTGAAGTTTCACTGATAAAGGGAAGTAGGCCAATACCTTCTCTGTAAATTATACTTTTATTAAGTTGCCTAGAACAATGCTATCAAATTCAAAATAGAAACAGGGAATGCTAAACCATCCATAGAGATCTTTGTGGATTTTTTTTACTTAGTAAACCACACATTAATCTGTTATTATATTCTTATTTTGTTAAATATTTATTAAATTTTAATGTTCCGTGGTACTTGGGAGTATTGTGCATGCAACCCCCAGGTAGTCTATTTGACACCTTTGGCTTAATGCATTCAAAAATGACTTGCCAGCATTAAATCATGGTCAATAAATGTAAGATGTATGACTTGAACTGAGGTCTCCTGGCTTCAAGGTCAGCTTACCTTTTACTATGCCATGCTGCTTTACTATGCTTTACTATGCCATGTCAGAGATATTTTATGTAAAGATATTTCTCCCACTCAATAGTTTCTTATATTCTAGATTGATTTATTTAATTTGAGGAAGATCTTTTCAATTTTAGATAATCAAAATTGTTTGCTTTATATTTTATAGTTATTTCTATACCTTACTTGGTTGAATTTATCCTTAGAGTTCTGAAAGGGATCTTTTTTTCATGATATGACTTTTTATTTTTAGGTTGGATATCCTTTTAGAACTAGACTTCTTAAACATTTTCCACTTGCAACTCCTTACCACTCAAGACATTTTTCCATGGCCCAGGGTATATAGATATGTAAAATAGGTATACAAACCAAACATTTATTGATAATAAATCATTATTTCCCAGCTCCCACATTGTCCTGAGATCCCATATGTGAATCAAAGTTTAAGAATGTGGGATATATAGTATTAGTTGAAATTTAGTTTTTGCCAAATTTTCAGGACTTTGAAAAAACTACTTGGATCAAATAATTTGACACCATCCTTATAATTTATAAAATACAAGATGTGTAACTTCTTTTAAATTGTCAATTTTCAAAAAAAATTTATGTAACAACTCAACTAAACTCTCTGCCATGTGAATGATAGACAAGGAACTTCACCCACCCCTTTGCCTTTATTCCCTTTCTCAAGCCAAACTTGAATTAGAAAATTAAAACATAAACCTTTATTGAGCACATTAGTTTGTGCACAACTGTGTTGGAATTTGCTTGTTGATTACAGCTCCAACAAATCTACTTTTGAATTTTTAGGTTCTTTGAGGTTTATTTGAAGCAGGTTCAAAATGAAAATCTGTTTCTCTAGAATTTGAGCATTTACTGCTTTTTCCTGTCTCATTTGATTGCAACTAAGACATCAGGCTCATTGGCAATTGTTTATCTTGGCAGAAAGTCAAACCATCTCTTTAGTTCTTCTGACTACTTTGGTTTCAGAAACTAATGTTTTGAAAAAAATTTCCTCAAGCTTTAGACTTTTCCATATTGAAATTGGCCTCTTTATATGTAATCGATATTACATATAAAACCTCATTCTGCAAACCCCAGAAACTGGGTTTGACTTGTTTGACTCATGTCACCTAGTGGCTTTGCATGTACCCACTTAGATAATTTGAATAAACCTAATCAACTTGTCCCAGGTCAAATAATGCCCTTGTATTGTAATCTGTCTCTTGCTATGAAGGGCCTAGGTACAATTTGGGGGACTTCTTTTTTTTTTTTTTTAATACTGTCATCACTCTGAGAATCTGAAAGTTTCCTGTCTGCTATAACCCATTGTATTTTAAATACTTCCCCTTGCAAACATATAGTTCAAAGACCAAAAGAATGAGTAATTTATTTACAACTTAAATAACATTAAAAAAGGTTATATCAGAGCATATAGGAAATTATATTACCTACAAGTCAGCAATCTTCCTTAAAAATATGTAATAATGGTCACTACATTTACTATTCCAGATAGGATTTTAGTGTGTGTTAGGGTATAGGAATACATTTTACTCAACAAGGAAATAGGAAGAAAAAGGGAAGACGGAAGAAAGGAAGTTAGAGGGATGGTAGATAAAAGAAGGATTATTATAAAAGAATTGTTGTTTCTCCTTTATTTTCCATGAGGACCATGACATCTGGGAAGTGATGCTATGACATGCAATGAAATGGATTTGTGTGAGAAAGGGCTGTCCAAAGTCATCAGACTTTCTTACTCCTCCAAAGCTCTGGGTTTAGTGCTAGACAAGATGTAGATTAGGGCAACTGGACATAGCCATGTATGTAGTGGAATACCTTGATCTTTTTAAACTAAGGTTTTTAATAGGTCTAAGCTTGTCCAGGGCAACAACAATCAGTGATTAAGCATATTGATCAGAGAAATGCAAATTAAGACAACTCTGAGATACCACTACACACCTGTCAGATTGGCTAAGATGACAGGAACAAATAATGATGAATGTTGGAGGGGATGTGGGAAAACTGGGACACTGATACATTGTTGGGGGAGCTGTGAAAGAATCCGGACATTCTGGAGAGCAATCTGGAATTATGCCCAACAAGTTATCAAACTGTGCATACCCTTTGATCCAGCAGTGCTACTACTGGGCTTATATCCCAAAGAAATACTAAAGAGGGGAAAGGGACCTGTGTGTGCCAAAATGTTTGTGGCAGCTCTTTTTGTTGTAGCTAGAAACTGGAAAATGAATGGATGTCCATCAATTGGAGAATGGTTGGGTAAATTATGGTATATGAAGGCTATGGAATATTATTGCTCTGTAAGAAATGACCAGCAGGATGAATTCAGAAAAGCTTGGAGAGACATCAACTGATGCTGAGTGAAATGAGCAGAACCAGAAGATCACTATACACTTCAACAACAATGCTGTATGAAGATGTATTCTGATGGAAGTGGATATCTTCAACATAAAGAAGATCCAACTCACTTCCAGTTGATCAATGATGGACAGAAACAACTACACCCAGAGAAGGAACACTGGGAAGTGAATGTAAGTTGTTAGCACTACTGTCTATTTACCCAGGTTACTTATACGTTTGGAATCCAATACTTAACGTGCAACAAGAAAATTGGATTTACACACATATATTATATCTAGGTTATACTGTAACACATGTAAAATGTATGGGATTGCCTGTCATCTGGGGAGGGAGTAGAGGAAGGGAGAGGAAAATCTGGAAAAAATGAATATAAGGGTTAATGTTATAAAAAAGTTACTCATGCATATATACTGTCAAAAATTATAATTATAAAATTAATAAAAAAAGAGAAAAAAAACATTCAGTGATTAAGGCTAGGTAAGAAATGAAGTAGAGAACCATCTGACTTTTTTACTGACAAAATTCTTGAATGTTCTGTGCCTTATGGCTCCATTTCCTCAGTAGTTATTTATTCCTTAATCCATGTTAGAATTCTTACAAGGTGCTAAGACATGGGAATGGATAGAGACAATAATTATCTAATTTAGCATTGTACTTCCAGTTCTCTAGTTCAGTAATGTATTTTCTAGAATTCCATGAGATTCACACCTTTAAGAGATCATACTTTTAAAGAGTTCCTACAAGCCCAGGGAGAACCCAGAAGCCCACTCTCTTGGAGGAGGAGTTCATTCCAACTCCCACCTTTGTGCTGGCTGGAGAAATTGGGGGGACTTCGGGAGATTCAGAGTCAGTATTCAGTCAAGGATATACACAAGTCGGGCAGAATGAAGGAAGACAGAGAAGTGGTGGCAAGCTGTCCTGTGGAGAACACTGAAATCAAGATTTGGAAGGTCTCTAGAAAACTAGCTGAGCCCCAAATGAAGGAGATAAGACTTGGAAAGAGACAGTAAAGGATTTGGACTCCTGGCTGCATTTGGGATTATTGAACTGAACTGAAACAAAGGCTGCTCCTAGAAGCTCTCCAAGAAACCTGCCCCAAGAGAACTATTATATTTTAGAGAAAAGAGCATTACAGCAACCCATACTACACAGTGGAAATTGAAATTTAAAAGATCACCAGTTTTTCCTAATCTCCTAATCTGAGGACCTTATTTTTCCTTTGAATTTCTCATGCTAAGAAATGGAATTAAGAATGGGAAAAATCTCTCCCTCAACTGGAAAGGAATGAATTCTATGCTATGTATATGTGTGTATGTACATGTGCATGTATAGAAATATATTAAACACATAATTTTGCTTAAAGAATCTTTTAGGAACAATAAAATAGTCCATTTTGAAATTACAAAACTTAATTAGAATTTCATTTTGTCTGATATATTTTATTTTTTCCATGAAAGCTTTTATTTTAATTTCTACTTACACTGGAAATATAAAATAATTCCACATAAAATAATCCAACAACTACATTCAGGTTGTCTCTGAATTTATAACTTTTGTCAATCAAGTTACAGATTGATTTGTCTGTTAATTTTCCTAATAAATCTATACAGCCATGTAATGGAGTCAGTTATGTGGATGGGTAACAATAAAAGAGAAATAGTCCTATATTTTAATATCTTATCAAGATCCCTTTGGGAAGAGCAAGTAGCACCAGTGCTTACTTCCAGTTCCAAATCTATGATTTTATGATTCAGACAGTAGTTTAGCAAACTGACTCAGACCTTTTTTCTGAGTTTGACCTGAGTTCAATCTAGCTTCAGATATTTAATAACTGTATGATCTTCTCAACTGTAAAAGGAAGATAATAATAGCACCTATCTCCTAGAGCTGTTGTGAGGATAAAATGAGATAATATTTGTAAAGCATTTAACACAGGGCCTGGCACTTAGTAGATGTTATATAATGCTTATTTCCTTCCTCTACCTTTCTTATGTTTCTGGCTTTGTGTTTGTTATCTCTATTTCACTTTAGAACCTGGTTTTTATGTTTCTAATCTCAGTTTGATAACCTGATTCTAATTCCTGGTTGATCCCTTGCTTTGATATTTTGACATTCTTGAACCTAGACAAAAGTTAAAACTACCCAAGTTATAGTAATTTTGCAGGAAGGACTGAGCCTGAAATACTTCCTCCCTGAAATATGTTCGTCTTTCAAAGGACCTACTGTAACGCTTAGACAATCAAAGATTCAGGAGCCAATCAGTGTACAACTTACTTCCCAAGCCCTTTCCTCTGATTTTTATCAGCACTGACAATACAGCCAATTTTAAAAGCATGGAGTAAACCATATTTTTGCACTCTGTCAAAAGTCAACAACATAATTTCTTACAAATAATGGAAGAATAAAATTCTTTATAGAGACTTTAAAAACCTATATCTATTTTAGTTGCTGAATACAGGTCTATAAAGGCAATCTGAGCAATTTAAAACTTGATGTGCCAACCTAATGGAAAGCTACCTGTCCAAATGCTGGAATGACTAGTGGAATAAATTTAAAGCTCCATTTGTCTGTAGCCTAGTATTACTTATGACAGAAAAAGAGGTAAAGTACTCATTCAGGGATGTTAGAAAAAAGTATTTGAATTGCTTTTTTATACTTTTAGTTTAGATTAATATAACCAAATTCAATTCAATTCAGGAAGGTTTTACAGTATAATAAAGACAAAATGAAAAGCATACTCTGTCCTTAAGGATCACAATTTTATTAGACTTATATGTAAATGGATAAATATTTATGTATACATAGAAATATATGTGATAATTTTAGGAGAGAGACAGTTCTTTGCTATAATAAAAAACACCTACTATAAATATATTTTTGCAAATGGGTCTTAACCTATTTGGGGATATATGTCCAGTAGTGTTATCACTGGGTCAAAAGATATTACACAGTTCAGTGATTGGCTGAGGTATAGTTAGAATTGCTTTCCAAAATGGCTTTGTCAATTTTCAGCTCCAGCAACGTTTTATTGTGCCTGTCGTCTCATAATACTCCCAACAATTATATATATATATATTTTTTCTTTTTTGTCATCTTTATCAACTTGATGAGTATGAAGTAAAACCATGAAATATGAAAATTAAAAGAATTTTTCATTTCTCTATTACAGCATGGAGTATTTTCTATGTTGTTATTAATAGCTTGGATTGCTTTTCTTTTTAAATCTTTTCTTCAATATATTATTAATTTATTTTAAGCATTTTTTCTTTTTAAATTTTGAGCTCCACATTTTGTTCCTCCCTTTTACTGAGAAGACAATATGATATCATGTTAAATAATGCAGAACATAGTTCTATATTAACAATGTTTTTAAAGCAAAAAAAAATAAAAGTGAGACAGTTATATTTCATTTGTACTCATAGTTCATCAGTTCTCTCTCTGGATATAAACAACATTTTTTCATCAAGAGAATCCTTTGGAATTGTCTTGGATCATTGTATTGATCAGAGTGGCAAAGTCTTTCATAGTTGATAATCATTACAACACTGTTGTTACCATGCACAATAATCTCTTGGTTATCACTTCACCAGTTCATATATTTCTTGCCATGTTTTTCTGAAACTATTCCTCTTCTTATTTCTTATAGCCCAATAATTCTCTTCAGGCAACCACCTCCCTCAAACAGTCTCCTTTTATAGCCTTTCCTCCTTTCTTATATCTTTCCCCTATACTTCTATTTTCCTTTCTATTAGCCTCCCCCTTTCCTTTTCTTTTCCCCTACCTTTCCCTACAGGATGAGACAAGTTTCTCTGTAAGCTAAATATGTCTGATTTGGCTCTTTGAGGTCTATTCTTCTCTGTCTCCATAAAAGTTATCTATGGTCTGCAGTCTGGTCTTTATCCATGAAGAATGCCTGGTCCCCTGAAGCTGCAAGTGCTAGCATTCTCTTTGCCTTGGAACTTTGATCAAGAACCCTAATCTGTTGTTATTGATTCTTAGCACTTCTCTCCTTTCTGGAACTGCAACCCCAAACTGCCAATGTGCAGTGGAGTTGGCAGTCAGAGCCAGCTATATCCAGTGCTTACAAATGATCCCCTATATTCTTTGTCTGACTAGTCTTCTGACTCTTTTACTCTTTGTAGATTAAGAGCTTCTAAAGCTGCTGCTGCTGTTGCATGTGTGGATTCTTTGCAGTCTTCTATCTTGGGGCCACAAACTTGTCCTGCAAAATTTTTGTTTTCTTACTCTGGAAAAAAATTCTCCCCTCACTCTTTTATTGACTCTGTTGCTCTAAAATTTGATTTGAAGCATTATTTTAAAGTTGTTTAAAGGGAAATGTTGAGAGAATTCAGATGGGATTCAGATTAGATTAAAGACACCTTAGTTTTCCCCCATCTTGAATTTCTTTTTCTTGGAAATACTTAGTTATATCCTTTGGTCAGTTATCTACTGAGGAATTGCTATTGTTGTTATTGCTATTATTATATTGAATTAGTTCCTTGTATAATTTTGATATCCTACCTTTATCAGAGAATTTTGCTGAAAAGATTTTTTTACTCAGCTAATTGTTTTCCTTCTAATTCTAACTATTTTGCTTTTGTTTGCATAAAAACCTTACAATTTCAGGTTATTAAAAACTATTTGGGGGTGGAGCCAAGATGGTAGAGAGTAGACAGGATATTGCCTGAGCTCTCCCCAACTTCCCTCAGAATCAACACTATATTGAGTCTCTGAATAAATTCTGGAGTGACAGAACACATAAATTTTTGGGGTGTAATAATTTCCAGCTTAAGATTTTTAGACAGACTTCAGAAAAAATCTGTCTCAAATGTAAAAGCAAAAATAGATCTAATTAAATACTAAGGAAACTATTTATTGCTAAATGATACCATAGATAATGAAGTAATATCAATGCTAAACATATATAAACCTAGTGGTATAGCATCCATATTCCTAGAGGAAAACTATTTGAAATATCTATTTCTTTATCCCATGCTGATCAACAACTCTTCCTACATCCATAGTTGTGAAAGATAACTCTTTAAATGTTCCTAATTTGTTTATGATATAACTATTTTATATTTATATTTATATATAACTATTTTATATTGATATTTATATATAACTATTTTATATTGATATTTATATATAACTATTTGATATTTATATTTATATATAAATATTATATATATAAATATTTTATATTTATATTTTAAATTTATATTTATATATAAATATTTTATATTTATATTTTAAACTTATATTTATATTTATTTTATATTTATATATATTGGCTCTGACTGCCAACTCCATTGCACATTGGCAGTTTGGGGTTGCAGTTCCAGAAAGGAGAGAAGTGCTAAGAATCAATAACAACGGAGTAGGGGCCTTGATCAAAGTTCCAAGGCAAAGAGAATACTAGCACTTGCAGCTTCAGGGGACCAGGCATTCTTCATGGGTAAAGACCAGACTGCAGACTATATATATAAGTTAGTGTGACGTATTGCATGAATTGTTGATTCAAGTTCAGTTTCTCCCATAGTGGGTTCTAATTTTCTGAGCAATCTTTGTTGAGTAGTGAGTCTTTATTCCAATTGTTCTACTATACTTAATTACTTCTGATTCTTAGATACCTAGTCTGTTCTGTTGATAAATTTATCTCTTTTTAAAAAAATAGCACCAAATAGTTTTGTTGATTACTACTTTGTGATAATTACTGTACAGTTGAGCTATGTTATTTCTAAGTACCTGTCCTTTCTACTTTTTTCATCACTTGTCTTAAGATTCTTGACCTTTGTCTCTTCAGTTAATTTTTTATTATTATTTTGTTTATTTCTATAAAGTAACCTTTTGATAGTTTGATTGTTATGACATTTAATCTGAAAATTAATTTGAATAGTATTGCCATTTGCATTACATTGGCACTTTTTGGGTATGAGCAAATAATTCCTATTTGTTTTCCTTAATTTCTGTAAATATAATTTTATGGTTGTATACATATAATGTATATATATTTTGATAAATAGACTTTGAGATACCTTATATATTGTATAGTAATTTTGAAGATATACTACTCTTTTATATTTATTATTTTAATATGTATAAATACAGAAGCTTTTTTTGATGTTTGTTTTATTTTCTGCTATTTTACTGAAGTTATTAAGAATTTTAAGTTGAATTAATAGGGTTCTCTAAATAAAGCCATATTTACAAAATTAATAATAAAATATCTTTACTATGCCAGTGACCTTACTGAAAGGATATCTAATGGTTTTCCATTAAATTGATGCTAGCTCTTGGTTTTAGATAGATATTATTTGTCATTTTAAGAAAAGGCTAATTTATACCTATGTTTTCCGTTTTTAGAATATAAAAGTTTACTGTATTTTGTAAAAAGTTTTTTTTATGTCTATTGATAAACATTATAAATATTACACAAAATATAATTATAATTTTCCTAATATTTTAGGAATATCATTTATATATTTCTGGTATGGATCCAGCCTGATTATTTTGTGTAATATTTATAATGTGTTGTCATAGCCTCTTTATTAATATCTTTAAAACATTTTTGCATTAAAATATTTCAGATATATTGGATTTATGGTTTTCTTGTTCTGACATCTCTTTCCCCAGTTTAAGTACTAAGACAATATTTATTTCACAGAAGAAGTTCAGGCATTTTTTTCTTATTTTAGCAAACATCCATATAAAATTGGATAATTATTCCTTGAATATTTGATAGAAATCACTTTAAATCCATTGATTTAAGTTTGAATACTTCCTTCAAAGCTGCTTTACTGTATATAATTTTTAATGTGCTATGGTCAGTAAGGAATGTCTTTAATATTTCTTTTTTTTTTTTCTGTACTTATTTGTGGGTTTTTTATACCATAACATATGGTCAATTTTTGTAAAGGTGACATGTGTTGTTGAAAAATATGTTTATTCATTTCTTTTCCTACACTGAAATCACCAGAGATTTGTCATATTTAGCTTTTCTAAAATTCTATTTGGATCTTCAACTTATTATTACTATTATTTGTAATATTTCGGTAAAGCAGATAGACACATTGACATCTTCAAATATTATAGTCTAGCCACCCTATTCTTATAATTCAATTAAAATTTTCCTTTAACATCTTAGTTACTATGCCACTTGGTGCAAATATATTAAATACTGATATAATTTCATTGTTATAGTACCTTGAAGCATAATGTTGTTTCCTTAATGATTTTTGGTAACTATGACTATTTTTAGAGTTTCCTTATCTGAAATGATTGCTAACTCTTGTGTTTTTGAGTTCATCTGAAGCACAATCAATTTTACAGTATCCCTCATTTTAACTCTATGTGAATCTTAATGTTTTTAGTGTGTTTCTTATAAACACCATATGGTTGGATTCTGCTTTCTAATTCATTCTACTAACTTATGGATTGCTGAATTATTTCCACTTGTCTTCACCACCATTATTGTTAATTATGTATTTCTTTCCCTCATATGTTCTTACATTTTTTCTTATGAAAAATAATATGATTCCTGCATTCAGGGTGATTACAATTTAGTAAGAGAGGTAAGACATATACATAAATGAATATGATACAAGATAGATTATTATAAGACTTAGAGCAAAGGAAAGATCTGAATAAAATACCAAAAGAAAATCTGGGGAGGGAGAGATTACAATCATTTGAAGGAATTGGTAAGACTTCAGGCCTAAGCTCTTGCTTGAAGGAAAAGAGTGGATTTTAGCAGAGTTATAGGACATAGAATTTGCCTTACCAATTGGCATCAAAGTCTTGGGTAGCTAATTTCACCAGTTGGGTAAATAGATGATTGTAAATTAATCAAATGATGTCAGTGATGCAACTACTATTAAGAGAGGCAAAGGCCATGATTTAAGAAACTGAAGCATTTGTAGCCTTTTGTTTAATAACCATGGCCCTGAGAAACCAAATAACTTGCCCATGATTCATATCTCTAGTAATTTGTGGAACCAGAAGTTAGACCCAAGTTGCCTGGGTTTCCATTACACTGTTGTTTCCCTCTTAAATAAATAATCATGTATTATTTGCAGGGGATTTATGGAAACAATAACTGTAATATTAAGAAGGTTGTTCACGAAATTACTTGGTAATTACCACCTGAATATCATGTTTTGTCAACAAGAAGAAAAGCTTCCTGAACAATAAGATTGAATAAAACCCATGTACATTAGAAGAAAGTATGTTGGGGGCAGCTAGGTGGCGAAGTGGATGGAGCACCAGCCTTGAATTCAGGAGGACCTGAGTTCAAATCTGATCTCAGACACTTAACACTTTCTAGCTGTGTGACCCTGGGCAAGTCACTTAACCCCAGACTCAAAAAAAAAAAAAAAAAGAAGAAGAAGAAAGTATGTTTTATATTGGGAGTCATTTATTTACTTATCATTAATAATGCCCATTTGAAAGATAAAGAATTAATGGTCATCTAACCTCTTGGCCATAGTTTTGCCATAGTTCAAAGAGATATGGAACATTTGTACTACCTATTTCACAAAGTGGTTGTGAGGATCAAATGGAACAAAATATTTAAAATGCCTTATTAGATGTAAAGGATAAAAGCACTAGGGAAATATAATCTATTATTAATATTATGCTGAAATTGCTGTTCCTTACCAGGTCAGAGAGTTTATGAATGTTTATTCCTAATAACATTTGCAAAAAGAAAATATTTGTTTATTCAAAAGGTTTAAGAATTAAAAAGGCAATGTTTTTCTATAAGACAACTGCATAAACACCAGAGGGATATGATTGTTATTGACTATGCTTTCCATTCTAAGGCTGGATAAGGATAAGAGACATAGGAAGCAGTCAGGTAGAAGATGTAGCCTGTTTGAGTCTTGCTAGGTTCATGATCTTGGAATTCCCCCATCTCCAACTTCAGGTTTGACTCTTTCCTGTCAGCTGAGAAAAAGAGAGGAACAGAGAGAAACAGAAAGAGAAAGTTAATTTACAGGGAAGGTGGAGGATGCTTGGTTATTATCTTAATAGAAGACCTTTTCTCTATCCTGGAGAGAGCTTTGTCATATCCAAGGCCACTAGTATCATTAAAAATAAAACCCCCAAACCCAAAAAGCCATATAAGAATTGTGCTTAGAATATGTGCTATTTGACTAATATCAGCTTAGTATAGGATTGCCTCAATTAGAATGAGAATATAGCATACATTTTGTTTAGGTATGTTCATGTGTGTTCATGTGTATGTATGTGTGTGTGTTCTTGAAGCCTGTACTAACACAATTAACAGCATATTCCATTTCAAATATGGAGTTATTTTCTTTATATCTGACCTGGAAAAAAAATCCAGATAAAATATTGACACAAACTGTTCATCTAGAGTAATTAGATGGAATTGTTGTTGACCTTTAAAATTTTTTGTGGCGTTTATCTTATGAAGGCTGTTTTGCTTCAGTAGAATTCATCAGATAGAGGTTTAATTATGATAGTTTAAGTAAAAATTGTATCATACTTCTTCACTTAAATGTATACCTGTCCTAAGGAGGAGAGAACTTCTCTTTCTTCTTCAGTTCTCTCTGTATTTGTCCAGTCAAGGTTGTAAGACTGAACTCTAGTGGGAGGCTGACTGTAATTGTCTATTCACTAAATCAAGTAAATGTTTTTGTGAAGGCATTTTCTGAGATAAAGCAGAGAGATAAAAGCATCTTTTTTGTTTGTTTGTTTTTTACCAGATAAACTCTGAATCTAACAAAACTTGACTATGCAAAAATAAGTGAGGAAAATGTTTGAGAAGGTAAGTGTACATGTGACTTTTAATTAATCTAAGGTTTAAATAGATTTTTCTATTTTTCATGAAAATCTAAAAAGATACAAATATCCAGACTATGAAAGATAGATCAAATAACTCAATGTTTTCTTCTCTGTGAGAGAAATGTTTATTTAATAGGGAATTATTTTTTCCCCTAAGCTTAGTCTCTGAAGGTTGAATTAATTTTCTCTTCCAACTTTGCAAGGAATTTCCCACCCAACTTTGCAAGGAATTTCTAGTCTAAGGTGAATTCTATTCAATCTAACTTGGGTGGAGACAAATACTTTTGTCTAAATTGCTCAAGGTTGGGGGTGGTCTGGTTATAGAGATAGTCTCCCAGCCCAAAGGTGATATTATGTCACTCTTAGTCCCTCATTGTAATATTCATTTGCTCACTAACTAACTGATCATCAATTTACCAGAGGAACTTGACTTTTCCAAAAGAACATTTAAGCCATGATCTAGCCCCATCATGATTGTATTTGGTCTAATAGAGACTGCTAAATAAATGCTGGTATTATTAATAAAATTATTAAATTACCCAGAAATTATGTCTCTTGAATTTTTTTAATCATATCCATCAAGAGAGAGCCTTCAAATGATGTTGCCATCAAACCAGCCCTCCAATCATTAAATTTTCATTGTGAACATCTATACCTTAGAAATCCATAAAAGTGATAAAAACAGAACTAGCTTTATTTTTTTTTTAATTGTCTAGGCTTAAGGAACTGATGGCAAAAATGTTAATAATGAATATTAGACTAAAAATGAAAGGTGCGACATTTCATTTCACCCTTCCTTACAAGCTTACTTTTAAAAATCTCCCAGTATGTCTCTGGTCTACAGGTTGCCAGAACTGGAGAATCCAACTGAACCTTTAATAGACTTTAGAGATCTAGGCAGGAAACATAAAAGGCTATGAGAAAGGACATGATTACCAAGTCTTCTGTATTGTCTGAGGATTGAACCTTGCAAAACCTTGTGTTTCAAAAATTTCTCCCTCCTTTTCTTCCTTTTCCTTCCTCCTTTTCCTCTTTTTCCTCTATCCGTCTCCCTAGACAACAAATGTACAAATTAAACCATCCCTCTCAACAAATGCTTATTTCTTAGAATGATAGGGCCCTCAAAAACTATCTAGTACAACCCCTTTGTTTTTGCAAATGAGGAAACTGCAGCTTAAGGAAATTAAGGCCAACATCATATAGGTAGTGGTCTTCTGACTTTAAGATTGGTACTATTTCTGCTGTATCATGCTGTCTTAACAATTCTGGCTTTTATAACATAGAAGTTCTAATTAGTAGGCTGGCTACACATGAGCAGAAATTTTCAATCCTAGGCTCTGCTATAGATTCTTTATTTCAAGTTAAAGGGATATGCTGGCAAGTGTTTAACTGGCTTTGCATGAAAAATATATGTGGCACATTTTTTAGGTTTAATCTTCATTGTTAACAATTAACAAAACAATGAATCAAACCCTGATTTATAGAGTTTATGAAATACAAATGCTCATACTGAAAATTTAACAATTAGCTGTTGAAAATTAGTTCTAACTGGCTCTAGCACATTTCTGGGTTAAAGCTATTTTTTTTTTTTTTGAAGGAACTTTGATGCTGCAAGTACTATGCTAGCAGTGAATGAAAGATTTTCTTTCAGTCATGAACAACCTTTTTCTTTCCCATTAACACTACTTACTAAGAGGGAGGGGATAAAGCAGGAAGCCAGGAGTTGAGGTCCCATTCATCCAATAAGTGGCACAAAATGAACAGATTTTATTGAATTCCTTTAGAAATACTATTCAAAGATTATGTGGAAAAAGTGATCATTAAAAAAAAATAACATTAACTATCCATATTAAATAAGGCTAGAAGTTTAGTAATTAAGTTTTTTTTTTAAAACATTTACATATTGGTTCTCACATCTATGTGAGTTTGGCAGTATAGGTCTAGTATTCTATAGATAGATAGATAGAATTGTTTTCATTGCTTTATTCAACATAACAACATTTCAATATCTACATATACCTTAACTTTTGTAAGTCTAGTGATCCCTCCCAAAGATATCAATGAATAAAGACTTAGAACACATAGAGGATCACTACTTTTTTAAAAGCATATTTTAGATAGTCATCTAAATCATCTAAAAGTTCAAAGTATTTTTCAAAGTATTCCTTTTCCTTTAATTTTCAAAATTTCTCCATGAAGAAAAGATTGAATTAGTATTTATATAGTGCCTAATTATATGCTGGACACTGTGCTAAACACTTTTACAAATATTATCTCTTTTGATTTGGAAAGCAGGTGATATTATTTAATTCCACTTTTTTTTTTAAAAATTGAGAAAACTAAGGTAGATAGTGCCTAAGATCACATAGCTAGTGACTTGTCTGATACTGGATTCTGGATTTGAATTCAGATCTTTTCGATTTTAGGCCCAACACTGTATCCACTATGGCATCTGGTTGCTGACATAAGTAAGGAGTACATAAGCATTATTATTTCTATTTTATAAGCACAGGAAAGACTTCATAGAGAGCTAAGTGAGGTTCCTTTGGTCATGTAATAGCTAAGTGATGTCTCTAACATAGTGTTTTTGTCTTTTGGTATTTGTCTCAGGTATCCCAGGGGCATGTGGTATATACCTAAGTAAGGAAGCAGTACAAATAGTCTCTACTTGAGAGATAAACAAGAAAGGTACAGCTAACTGGAGCTTATTATGAGACAGACATTAGGGCTAAACACTAGGGATAAAAATAGAAAGAAGCAAGCAAGACAGTCCCTGCCCTCTGGTTACTCACATTCTAATGGATGAAGATTACATATGCTGGGAAATGGAAACTAGAGAGAGGAGTAGTGGAATGAGTTGCAAAGAGACATGCCTACAGAAGGAAAAAAGCACTTTGGGAGCCTGAGCCCCAGCAAAATGTTCAAAAGCTGACCTATCATGGAGGGAGCTAAGAGTGGGATCTGGGTTAGGGGATACGATAGTCCCAAGGTGGTGGAATAGCTGGGATAATGTTTATTGATTATATAGAGAGCAGATATATTTTATATATAGCAGATATTGGTTAAGTGAGCTGGGTGCTCTGTGTAATAACTTCCGAGTAGATAGATTTAAAGAGAATCATTTAGTATAGGTGGAATAAATAGTAGAGGGAAGCCACAAAACAGAGAAGTTTGTTGCTTGGTCATTTAGGAGATAACCTTTTCTCATCTTTTTCTGCTACTAGGATTTATTCTTTAAGCAGTGCTTCAAGCCTGGGTGCATGTTCCTCAAGGACAAATTCAGTAGCAAATGACTTGGCTTGCAATGTCAATTTCATACACCATTGAACTCTTGTGCTATAGAAGACTACAGAAATGACAATAAAACACTGGCAGTGTGTGAGGATTTCCTTGAATACTTAATTCAGCAAGGAAAATATGGTGTGTCTTGACTCTCACTGCTGTCATGTTTAAATTGTCCTTCTAAGCATATATTTAAAACACATTGTCATAGCAATGTTACCAAACAGTGTGCAAGTCAATGTATTTGAGACTATATAATGATTGACATTTTTAAAGTCAAACAGGGAGATATGGAAGCTTCTTGCTGCTGTTGCTGCTGTTCCCAGCTCCCAGTGCTGATACAGCTTCTGACAGTGTTGAGAGATGTGTAATGTTGGTTCACAACCAGAAACTGCAAAGTCAGAAGGTAACCTCTTTTCTTGAAGGCTGGGGCATCACTTAGCAGTCTGTGCCTTGCTGAGTGGGAGGAGACTGATGGAGAGGCCAGGGATATCACTAACATATTTTCAAACAGTTGCTCTTTTTTTTCTTTTGCGTTGGAAATTTCGTTTCTCCCTTACAACTTATTTGGTTATGACAGAGAGTATAACGAATGGGTTACAGATAGGCAAGCAGACCACCACACTGGCAAAAAGGAACAATTACCCTGGCATATTGCCCTGCAAAGTCTCAAGATGTGTAGGGGGAATTTGAATTTGATTTGTCTCCTTTGTCAGCTTTCTTTTGAAGTTTGGACTCTTGCTTTAGGGAAATTGACGTTCAAAGTAATGCAAATAAATTTAGATTTGTAGATATTATAAAAATACAAAGTTACTTGAGGATTATACAGGCCTACAAAATATCTACCCTTCAACAACACTTTAATTCAATTTGAGTTTTACTTCTAGGCCAATTTTTCTATTGTAACACATTTATAAAACATAGTCTTTCAACCCCTGCTCACTTATATAGATTTTACCTTTAAGTCTAAGACATTTGACTATTACAATTATACTAGAGCAAAATTTAAAGAATAATTATTAATTAATGGTCTCATCTCAGTTTTGTTCCATTAATACAAAACAAAGCAAAACAAAACAAAAAAAACCCAAATCCCTAAGGTTCCCATGGTTCACAAATCTTGAGAAAATGGCAAGATTAGCTTTTAAAGAGGGATGCACAGTCTTTCACTAAAATGCCTTGGTAATCTGCCTGGACTTCCCAAATGATGTTATAAAGATTTCATATTCTGTTAGCGGGAGAAAGAAGAGAACAACGTGATCAATGAAATGAAGGCTTTTGCATAATTAGGGGGAAAAACACCACCCTTTGCCTGGCACAGCTTCAATCTTCTTTTCACCAGCTGCTAAGTCATTTTCATATCCCTCGCTGCTTCCTCCAAGTGAAAACACACCTGTTCTCCCAACTCTGTACCCATTTTCTGTTGGCTCCTTGTGAGTAAGAGATCCAAGTGTATTTTGATTTGCATCTGAGAGCTGAATAATCCTCTGACTATTCTGGGATGACAATGACATCGCTTGGGAGAAGTATTCAGGGGAACTATGGTCAACCTCAGAGTCTCTTTTGTTTGCCTGTGAACATGGCCTCTTATTTAAACTATCTGTAAAGTTTTTTCTTTTCTTATTTTTGGTGTTCCTGATACAAGTATGAACCTATAATGTTATCCCTTCATCTAGCCATGTGTTAGAGCACGAAGAGTTTTTGGTGTCTGGTAGCTAGTCTAGAAACTATTTTTTGTTTTAGATAAGAGAGGGATATGGTCTTGGATTCAGGAGAAATATGTGTTCTGATCATAAATAAATCACATAATTTCTTTGATCCTCAGTTTCTTCAGAAGTAAAATGGATATAATAATTCTTAGAAGGTTTATCTTAATTGATATGGTAGATAACAAGATTACAGTCACTGATTTAGAGTTAGAAGTGATCTCAGAGGTCATCTGATTCTCCTTCATTATTTTATAAGTAAGGAGCCTGAGCCCTGAGAGGTAAGTGGCATCTAAAGATACACAGATGGTGAGTAGAGAGCCAGGATTCATACTAAGATACTCTGACTCTAAATCCAACACTTTTAATGTTCCATTAAGTTATCTGACTTAATTGAGATGATGTATGTAAAATACTAGGCAAAATTTGAAGCACTCTGTAAATGTTATTGTCATTACTAGTTTGCTGTATATACACTGAGAGACTCCTGAATAGGAGTCAAACTAGTGGTGCAGATGATGGCACCAGAATTAATGATAGAATGCACTAAAGGAATGACATTCACACAGTGCTCAGGAAGGAAGGAAGCATGTAAGCAAAATTAAGGGAGAAGGCACGAGCTTAAGGGAAACAAAGAAAGCCCTGTATGGTATTATTATCAAGGATTTTTCCTTCATATGTATGAAATCCACAAAATCTTTCAATATTTCATCATGTTTCCAAAGTGACACTAGATTTCAAGGATATAAACAGAACTTCTGGTAACCATTACCAAATTCAAAGACTTCGGATATGATTCCAGTGACATAGTATATATGCTGTTCCAGGCCATCACTCTTGTATTGCTTAAGCTTCTCTCTTTTATTTCAACCACTTGAAGTAGGGGGTTCACATTGTTATAAATAGATGATATTTGCTCATCTTTGTGATGTATATACATATATATATATTTTATATATAGATGAGATTTGCTCATTTATGCTATCACTATAAACTATTTTCTATATTCTCTTGCCCTTTTGTTCTTGTACGGATCCAGCCTTGCCGAACTCCAACTCTTTGTCTTTTACTTTTGCTCTTATTTGTACACTGCTATAGGAAGCTCAGGAGAAAGGCATGAAACTCTACTGACTGGGTTCACTACACATTTGTGTTACATAAACTCAATTGAGATTATGCAGTGCAACATAAATATAAACATAAACCAGTCTGTAATTTCATCTCTCATTTCATAATTAAATTGAAACTGCTCTCTCTAAAAATTATCCACAATCTGCAAATTGCCAAATCTATTGACCTTTTTTCAATCCTCACCTTTGACCTTGCTATAATGCCTTTTGATGTTATTGATCACCTTCTCTTCCCAGATACTCTCATCTTTCCTGGTTTTCAGGACTCTGCTCTTGCCAGTTTGTTTACCTAACTTCATAATAGCTCCTTGACTTGATTTTCATCTTTATCATTTCCACTAATTGTTGTATTCCCTAAGACTTTATTCTCTGCTGGTTCCTTTTTTCCCTCTATACTATTTCAATGATTATTTCTTATGCCCTGATCTATTTTGTTCTAGCTCTAAACCCTTTTCTGAGTTTCAATTTTATATTTTCTTTTTTTTTATTATAGCTTTTTATTTACAAAACATATGCATTGGTAATTTTTCAACATTGACCCTTGCAAAACCTTCTGCTCTAACTTTTCCCCTTTTTCCCCCCCATCCTCTCCCCTAGATGGCAGGTAGTTCAATACATGTTAAATATGTTAAAGTATATGTTAAATACAATATATGTATACATATTTATGCAGTTCTCTTGTTGCACAAGATAAATCGGATCTATAAGGAAAGTAAAAAAACAAAACAAAACAAAACAAAAAAAACCTGAAAGGGAAAACAAAAATGCAAGCAAACAACAACAGAAAGAGTGGAAATGCTATGTTGTGGTCTACACTCATTTCCCATAGTTCTCTGGGTGTAGCTGATTCTCTTCATTGCTGAACAGTTGGAACAGGTTTGAATCATCTCATTGTTGAAGAGAGCCATACCTTTCAGAACTGATCCGAATGTATTATTGTTGTTGAAATGTATAATGATCCCTGGTTCTGCTCATTTCACTTAGCATCAGTTCATATAAGTCTCTTTAGGCTTCTCTGAAATCATCCTGTTGGTCATTTCTTACAGAACATTAATATTCCATAACATTTATATACCACAATTTACTCAGCCATTCTCCAATTGATTGACATCCATTCAGTTTCCTGTTTCTGGCCACTATAAAAAGGGCTGTTACAAACATTTTTGCACATGTGGGTCCCTTTCCTTTCTTTGAGATCTCTTTGGGATATAAGCCCAGTAGTAACACTGCTGGGTCAAAGGGTATATACAGTTTGACAACTTTTTGAGCATAGTTCCAAATTGCTCTCCAGAATGGCTAGATCCATTCACAGTTCCACCAACAATGCATCAGTGTCCCAGTTTTCCCACATTCCCTCCAACATTCATCATTATCTTTTCCTGTCATCTTAGCCAATCTGAGAAGTGTGTAGTGGTATCTCAGAGTTGTCTTAACTGCATTTCTCTGATCAATAATGATTTAGAGCATCTTTTCATATGACTAGAAATAGTTTCAATTTCTTCATCTAAAAATTGTTCATGTCCTTTGACCATTTATCAGTTGGAGAATGGCTTGATTTTTTTAAATGAATTTGAGTCAATTATATATTTTGGAAATGAGGCCTTTATCAGAACCTTTGACTGTAAAAATGTTTTCCCAGTTTTCAATTTTATATTTTCAATGACTTTTTGCATGTTTCAAATTAGATATCAAACTTAACATGTTCAAACAGAACTTATCACCTCACTCCCTCATTATCTTCTCCCCCCCTCCCCACCTTCCTCCCCTGACAAGCCTTCTTTTCTCTTCTAAATTTCCCTAAAATTGTTAGTGGCACTGCCATGTCTCTAGTCATACAGGATCTCTTTTACTAACTCCATTTATCCAATCTATTGCCAAGTCTTGTAGTTTTTACCTTTACAACATCTTTTGTATATGCCCTCTTTTCTCTGCTTACAAAGCCAAAAATCTGGGGCAGGCCTTCATCACCTTATGCTTATACTCTTGTTATAGTCTTTGTATTGTCCTTCCTGCCTGAGTATCCTAAAGTAAGTCTAACTATATAACCCTTCTATTTGATATACTTCAGTGGCTCCCTATCACATCCAGGATCAAATATAAAAATTCTTTATTTGGTATTCAAAGTCTTTCACAACCTAGATGTTTTCTACCTTTCTAGTCCTTTTATACTTTAATCTCATTTAAAATTTAATGACAATGGTCTTTTTGCTGTTCTTTGCATGTGAGACTCCATCTCTCAACATTTTCTTTTTATTGGCTTATTCCCTATGCCTGGAATGCTCTATCTCCTGGCTTTTTTTTTTTTTTTTTAACACTCAGCTCAATTCTATCTTCTCCAGGAGACTTTTCCAAATTTCTTCTTTACACTTCTTCCCTCAGAGATTGGCTTCCATTTATACTATATATCTGGATTGTATGTACATAATAATTTGCATGTAACTCATGCACATTAAATTGGGACTTCCTTGAAAGCAAAGACCACGTTTTTGTCTTCTCTTTCATTCCTAGCACTTAGTACAAGATCTGGCATATACCAAGCACTCATTTAATGTTTATGGGTTGACTGATCAAAATGTTCATGGGCCAATTTCATTAAATATGAAAAAGGCTTATTATCTCTTTAAAGCTGGCCAATTGATAATGGATTATTTGGCCATGACAACCAATTGTCATAAATAGTTGAAGAAAAATCAGTGGCTACAAACCTCTCAGCAGTTTCCATCATAGTATCATAGTCAGGTAGAAGAGTCAATGTAGTGCCATTCCTGTAAACCCATATCACACTAATTCTAGCTCTAACCCGTCTTTAATTTGAGCCCTTGAGGGTTTGAGTAGTTGATTTACTCTTTTTTGGAAGTTGCCACTAACTGCCAACTCATCCAATTTATAAAGGTTCCTAAGATGGTGTCCTTTGGAGAATTTATTTCCATTGTCTTGAGTTGAGAGAGAGAGAGAGAGAGAGAGAGAGAGAGAGAGAGAGAGAGAGAGAGAGAGAGAGAGAGAGAGAGAGAGAGAGAGAGAGAGAGAGAGAGAAAGAAAGTTCTACTATGCATTCCTCCCATCTGGTTAGTTCCGAATGCTTCTTAATTAGTGAAATGCCATCCTGTCTGATTCCCTCTTGCCAGCAAGTCATTCAGTTACGAAATCACTTCCTCACCTCCATCATATATTTTAGCATTTTAAAACAGGGAAACTGTAACATAGCACATTCTTCCTTCTAACAGGAAAAAGTGAAATCAGCTACAGCAATGCTAATTAAGCAGAGTTTAACATTAGCTTTAATTTAAAGCAGCTCTCATGAGACTTCTGAGCATGTACCCAGAGTGTCATAAAATATGAAACCACACTCTCTCTCAATTAGCATCCATTTATTTGGGAACAACAAAAAAGCAGCAACAAACAGGCACGATGTGTTCCAGGCTCTCTCTTGCATTCTGCCCAGCAACAGTGAGTTCCTCAGATATTTGTCTTGCAAGCAGCATTTCCCTCTCAGGCCTAGGGAATACCAGTTCAGGTAAAAGTGTCTTGACATTTCCCTTCCTTTAAATCTTAAGTTTTTTTCTTTAAATATAAAGTTGCTTTAGTGTGGTGAATTGACTGTCAAGGCACATGTACAGTGAAAAATGTAATTGTTTTGTCCAGGAAGGCATAACTGTTTTTCTGAGAAAGTTAAAGAAATAAGCCTGGTTAGCAACAGGAAGCCAGAAAATAGGCCTTGTTTTCACTCTCTTAATCCTTTCACTACTTTTGTTATCCTTCCTTCTTGTCTTCTTTCTACCACTTTTATAGCACACTTTTACTTTTCCCAGTGTCCACACCCCCTTCCCAGTGATTATCATATTCTCTGAACTTTTCCTGACCTGTTCTTCCATAAAAAGATGTCTAGTTTTATGCTAGGGGATTAGTTAATGATAAACTCATTTATGATAAGGTGCTAACTAGGTAGATTTCATATTTCTAGATAATGTTTGCATTTAAATGTAGTCACTGATGCCTTCATTTCAAGGATGGACATATGGTAGACATTTTAGGGGTAGTGGTAGGTTGGTGGAGAAAAAATTTACTTTTGGGTGTCCCTCAAAGTATATCACACAGGTGACCTCTGTCCATGTGTAGCCACGGCCTTGTTGGTCAGCACCCACTATGTTTTCAGAAGAAGCCACATTATAAAATCTGAAATACCAGCATCAAATTGTCTCTTAGAAAATGCAGCCCAAGCACAGACGCCTTCTGGTGTGCTTGTTATGTAGGTTAGAGCTATAATTTTAATAAATAATAAACAAGAGAAGTGGGAGGAGGAAAAATTCAGGGAAATAACAATAATTCATGTGAGTTTTTTAGGCCCCATCTGTTGCTTAGTCCATCTTCTGAAAAAACTGCATGGAGTCCTAATAATAGTTCTTTGAATTTTAATAACACCTTTTCTTCACAGAGATTTACCATCAATTTGTCTCTACTTATAGCAACCTATTGAAGCAGATAACTAAGACTGGCATTATTTACCCACAATTTATAATCAGGAAAACTATGGCATAAAGGTTAAAGATTTGTCCAAGATTAAGTAAAAGGTAAAAACGGAACTAGAAAGAAATGTACTAGAAACCAGATGAATCACCCCATATCACCACCTCTCTGTAGGAATAGTAATAATATCCTAGAATGGTAATAATATCCTACATGTATATAGCCCTTAGATCTAGATGAAGAGGGGATTCATCAAGGTGACCTCAGAAGCCACCCAGGGAGATTGTGACTTGGTTAATGTCACATAAGAGGGAACTATCAAAGATAGGATTTGAACCCACTCCCTTCATTTCAAAGCCAGGGCTCTCAATTTATAAAACTCCTTTCATAAATTACTTCATTTGATCTTCATATAACCTTGAGATTGGTATGAAATATTATTATCCCTAATTGGAAGAAAAGGAAACTGAAGCTCAGAGTTAGGTGACTTGCCCCAAGTCTCAGAGCTTTCAATCAAAAGAGCTCCCAAATCAAACCCAGGTCTTGTGATTCCAGCACCACTTCTCTCTTTTTTTTTTTGGATTAGGAATTCTTAACCCCTTTTCTGTGCCATGGCCCCAGGGTGGGCTGTAAATATTTAACACTGACTCTCCAGGAAAAAAAAAAAAAAGTATATATGGTTCACTTTTAGGTTTAATCTACATTATTGACATTTTCTACTCAATTTATTGTCTAGAAATCAATGAAATAATAAATCAAGCCCTGATCTGTAGAAGTTGCCATATATATTCCTTTGACAGTTGAGGGAAATCTTTGGACTCCTCAGGGTGTTTTTAAATACATAGAATATAATACATACAATTATAAAAGACAACAATTTTATTGAACTACCATTATTAAAATAGTAAATAAGGAACTTCATGGATCCTAAGTTGAAACCCCCCAGCACTGTACAGTGCTGTTTTATCTCAGGTGTCATAAATAGTCTAGATTGTAAATTCCTTGTGGTCAAGGCCTATGTTTTTTACTTCTATTGTAACCCCTTCAGCACCTAGCATAATATTGGATACCCAATTAGGTATTCAACTCCTTTTTGAGGATCGATTGATCATCTTTAAAGGCCACTTTAGAGTTTTGAAAATTCTCCTTTTATCAAATTGACTGTGTTCTGATATATAAAGTGGCTGTGCTTTCACAGCTGTCCTTTTAGATGGCATTCTTCTTTTTGATGTGTTGGTCAAATCTGAGTCCCTGAGCATGCCCATCAGGAAGAGATACTATTATTAGAATGTATTTTGGAGAAAAAAGCAGCAGTAAATCTGGTCAGTGATAAATATTTAACGAAGTGCTGCCAGCCTTATTAGACACAACTCCAGCAGGCTTTCTCAGTGTCTAGAGTAGTGTACCATCTTTAAAAGAGAGAAAAATCTTTTAAGTCTATAATAAACACAGCCTTAGGCAATACCACAATGCTTACCAAGAATGCTGCTTCATATAGAGATGTTAATGGTCTTTTTAATATTAAAGCAAGGGTTTAGTATATCAAAAAATAAAATAATCTTATTTGTAGCAGAACTTCCATGCTTTAGCTACAAAGTTATCTGATTTCATTGGAATCACAACCCCTCCCTTCACAATGAACTGCCTTGGGCAATCATCTTGTGGCCCAGTTTCTGGTTGGTGAGTTCCTCCATATTTAGCTAGACTGCTACACTTATGATGAGTCTCTTCTAGCATCTGAATTCAAAGAATTTCCATCTTGATAAGGTCTGTCAGATATACTCCACTGTTGTGTCGCAGAGGAACCCAGGATTATTTCTATGTTATGATGAAGTATCTGAGAGGAACCATAATGCAATCTTCTATTTTATCTATTTGTTGGCTAGATTTCTTGGATTTGTTCAGTTTTGAAGACCACAGGAATACTTCTGCATTTAATAAGTTGAAAAAAATAAAACCAAAAATTAAATCATATAAGAAAAGCGTTGTTGACATAATGTCTATTTATATATGTGTTGCTGAATATTCATAGGATTCACTAGCTCTAAAGGCAGACAGAAACTGCATCCTTTTTTTCTCTAGAACAATACCAGCTATAGGTTGAGAAAGTGGGGATCTCCTTCATCCAAATGCTATAGAAACTCTTCTTGTTATGTTATGATGAGGCATCCAAATAGCAAGTGGAAAATGGTATATTCTGCTGTTGTTTTTGTTTTTATTTTTTTGATTGTCTGGATTTCTTGGATGTACTAATTTTCAAAACCCGTAGGAATTTTTTTTGCATTTAATAGATTGAACAAAAGAACAAAAGTGAAAACCCATAGGATTCCATAATGTCTAAAGGTAAACAGAAACTATTCTTTATTCATTTATAATAATACCAGCTTCACTAAAAACATGTATTTCAATTCTGACAATAAAACTCTGTATCTTTTAGTCTAGGATTCTACTTATATTTTATTTACAATGAAAAAAAAAAAGAGTCAGGGGAAAGTGAGGGGTAATACTTATGGTGACAACTCACATTTATGTTGCATGTGAAGAATTTTTTTTTTTGCAAAGTATTTCCCCCACAACAGTCTTGTGATGTAATTAGCTCAACTATCTCCAGTTTTTTTTTAATATATTTAATGGTTTTATTTTCCTTAGTTACATGTTAAACATTTTTTTACATTTGCTTTGAGTTCAAGATTCTCCCCCTTCCTCCCCACCCCTACTCTTCTTTAAGAAGATACATGTGAAATTATGCAAAACATTTCCATAAACATTATGTTGTGAAAGAAAACATAACTTTGCCCCTCTTTCCCCCTAAAAAAACCCTCATGAAAAATAAAGTTAAAAAAAAAAAAAAGAATATGCTTCAGTCTGTACTCAGACACAATCAGTTCTTTCTCTGGGTATAGATAGCATTTTTCATTATAAGTCCTTCAGAGCAGTCATGGATCATTGTATTTTGAGAATAGCAGTCATTCACAGCTGATCATCCTACAACCTTGTTGAGGTTGGGAAAGGGGGGGAACCCCAAAAGTTTGGAGTCCCAGACTGGTGTCACAAGGTTTCTCAAAAGAATTTTCAGGCTTGAACCCATCTCCTATTCAAGGGTCAAAGCTTTATTGAAAGTAATGGTAGTGCCATTACAAACCAGACTGAATTATAAGATAATTCAGTAAAGAAACAGAAGCAAATAGAGCCCTTTTATCCAGCTTTTATCATAGATATGCTAATTCTACAACTCAAGGGAGGGCTAGGAACTCTACCATTGGCATATTAATTCTATGATCCAAGGGTAGGACTAAGGACTAGTCTCCAGATTGAGGAGTGGTATCTGAAATTTGATTATTACTGACCAGATCATCAGTCAACAATGAACTGAGAAATAGTCTATTCAGAATCAGACAGATTGGGTGTGGGAGTTTCCTGAGGCAGACTCCCAAACCAAAAAAACTCAAGATTTCTTGATTCACTGCTAGAAGAGAAGTCCTTCCTAAAATCAAGGGACCACAAAATCATATTATATCAATTTTCCTATTACTTTGTACACAGTATAGTTCACTTTGAATTCATGGAGGATTTTCCAGGTTTTTCTGAGAGCATCCTGCTCATCATTTCCCTCAAAACAATAATAAAGTCTCCAATTTTAGAGATTAAACAAAACAAAACAAAACACTGAATATTTGAGAGGCTAAATAATTATAGAGCTGAGAATTGTCTGTGGCAAGATTTGAAACCAGGTAACTTGATTCCAGATCTAGTGTTCTAGTCATTATACAAATCAATCAATAAATAAACATTTATTAAGAACCTGCTATGTGCCAGGCACTATACTAGGCACACACACTTAGACTAATGCAGTCCATAATGGTGGACACCATTACAGTGGTAAGAATGATGGTCTTAGAGTGAGAGGAGATCTAATTATGTAATTAACCATGGGAAAATCTCTTTAAGTCTCAAAGTCCCTCAGGTCTAATAAAATGGAGTTCAAAATAACTGTCTTTCCTATTCCACAGGATTGCTATGAAGGCCAAATAATGTATGCAAAGCAGATAGGCAACTTAAAAGTGCTATATAAATGTCAGATCCTATTATTCACATAGATATTTCTCTAACTGCTTGGGGAGTGGCTCTTAACCCCAGAGGATAACAGTGTATCAGTGAGTTAAGAGCTCCCTCAAACTTGATAAAAACATAAATGACCTTTTTTGAGAAATGTTATTTTGAAATCTAGATACAAATGGAAGGATCCTATTAGGTATTTATTTTAAAATTATATTTAATTTATTAAATATTTTCCAATTATATGTAAAAAACCTTTTTTTTTTTTTAAATCTTAGTGCCAAATTCTCTCCCTCCTTCCCACTTCTCTCCCCTTCTTGAGAATGTACAACATTTGATATTGATTTATTCATAAGAAGTCATGCAAAGCATATTTCTATATTAGCTATGTTTCAAAATGAAACAAAAAAAACAATAAAAACAGAATTTATAAGAATACTTCAACCTGTATTCAGAGTTTATCAGTTTTTTTTCTGGAGGTAAATAACATTTTTCATAATGGGTGCTTGGGATTGTCTTGGGTTATTGTCTTGATCAGAGTAGTTAAGTTTTTTAAAGTAGTTAATCCTTATAGTATTGCTTTTACTGATTACAATGTTTTTCTTGTTCTGCTCATTTTACTTTGCATGAGTTTATATGTTTTCCCAAGGTTTTCTGAAACCAGCTTGTCCTTCATTTCTTTTAGCACAATAGTATTCCATCACAATTATATACCACAAGTTGTTCAGACATTCCCCAATTGAGGGGTATCCCCTTGATTTATAATTCTTTGTCACCACAAGAAGAGCCGTCATAAATAATATTGTGCAAATATGTCATTTTCCTTTGAGATTCAGGTCTACTAGTGGTATTTCTGGGTTAGAGGTGATACAGAGTTTTATGACCTTTGGGTATAATTCCAAATTATTCTTCAGAATAGTTGGATTAATTCATAACTCCATCAATAGTTCATTAGTGTCTCAGTTTTTCCATATTCCTTCCAACATTTATCATTTTTCTTTTTTATATTAGCAATCTGAGAGGTGCGAGGTAGTTTCCTAGATTTGTTTTTATTTTCATTTCTCTAATCAATAGTAGGTTAGAATATTTTTTCATGTGACTATTGTTAGTTTTGATTTCTTCTTTTGAAAATTGCCCTGCAGGCTACTGATACAAGAATACCACAATCTTTACAAAAATAGTTCCTGCAAAATGAACCTAAATTAAAATTTTATTCATTGAATAATGTCATATATGTACTAGGACAAATTGACTCTAAATCCTATTGTAAAGTGAAGAATTTAGGGTGAAAAAAATTAATCTGTTTTTTAACTTGGGATTTTATTATTTTGAGTTTTCTTAAAGTGGGGACACACTGACTTTCATTTCATACATAAATGATAGGATGGGAATATAGGAAAATTAGAGCAGATGTGTTTGTAGATCTTCTAAGTTCACTGTATTTTAAGATGTATTTCTCTCTCCCTCCCTCCTTCCTTCCCTCCCTCCCTCCCTTCTCCTCCCTTCCCTCCTTTCCTCTCCTCTCCCCTCCCTCCCCTTCTTTCTTTCCTCCCTCCTTCCCTCCCTCCTTCCTTCCTTCCTTTTCTTTCTCCTTCTTTGTGTTGATCAGTTACTAAGTCTTTCCTTGATATCTATGAAGAAAAAACTCTAGCAGCATGTCAGGACATTGGAAAACACTAATCCTGCCTACATGGCAAGGATCCTTTCATATTCTACTAAAACATTTTCTATATCTCCTCTTCCTTCTAATTTTTAATATTTAAGGTATTATGTGAAAAGTCTGAAAAATGTAAAAATATTTATAAATTTAAGGTATTATTACATCATTACTAACTGTTCTATTATATAATTCCTACCTAATTTCTAATTACTTTATAATTAATAATTACATAATACTAACTTTTCTATATAATTGTGTTAATTAATTCAATTAGTTGGTTTAGTTTAAAAAAGACTGTATGTAGATCACAACATAGTATTTTTATTTTTTGTTATTGTTCGTTTGCTTTTTGTTTTCTTTCTTATTTTTTCCTCTTTTTGATCTGATTTTCTTGTGTAGCATGATAGATATGAATATATATATATACATATATATATATATATATATATGAATTGCACCTGTTTAATATATATTGGATTAGTTGCTTTCTAGGGGAAGTGGGAGGAAGAGTGAGAGAAAAATTTGGAACACAAGGTTTTGCAAGGGTGAATGTTGAAAACTATCTTTGCATATATTTTGAAAATAAAAAGCTATTTTTTTAAAAGTCAATTACATATAATGATTTTTTTAAACTTATTTTTCTAGATTGACCAATTGTATGAATGTATTTTAGCCCCTTATAAATATAGTTAGTATTATCTGGAAACTTTACATTACTACTTAATAAAGCAATTTCTTGTTTTTCTTGATCTGTCATTTCATCAATGGCACCTGTAATGACTCATTTTTCTGGGCCAGATGTACTTCTCCTTCAATTTGTAATGTGTCGCTTCTGTGCACTGACTTTCATTTGATCATTTTTTAAACAAAATCTGTTTCAGTCCATCATCACATAGGATATTGCAGGTAACAGCTGGAACACCTGAGTAGGTAACTTTAGTTTTCACATGACCACAGTGATGGAATTTTTCTTCAGTGCTGAGCCAGCAGGGAATGAAACATATGGCAGGAAGTGGAACAGAAGATATTAGCTTCCAAAACAAACTCTTCTGGGCTGGGTTAATCTGGCATACTTTTTAAAACTCCCTTTATACTATTCAGAAGATGGTTCTTCACCACCTCCAAGACCTGGCTGGTATATAATATTACAGATTGTAATATTATAATATTCCTTCACCTCAAGTAACTGTAGTAGAAAGATTTTTCTTTCCTATGAAAAATTCTTCAGTTCCTTGAATATATAAGAAGAGTAGACACGGATGCTATTTTCTTTTTGAGTGCACCAAGATTATGATATAACATTGTCATTTTACATGGAAGAGGCCCAGTGTTGACACTATCCTGTTATCATAGGCATTTTCCCCACTTAAAACAAAGAAAAACAAACAAACCAAAAAAATCCAAACCAAACAACAACAACCAAAGAAAGGCTGAAGGAAGAGTTGTTTTTATTATTTCCTATTACATTCTTTCATTTTTATTGTCAAGGAGAAAATTCAATTCAGCATTTATTGCAGTGGTCCTCAAACTTTTTAAATAGGGGGCCAGTTCACTGTCCCTTAGACTGTTGGAGGGCCAAACTATAGTAAAAACAAAAGCTCACACTTGGTCTCCACCCCTCAGCCCATTTGCCATAACCCGGCGGGTCTCATAAATGTCCTCAGCGGGCCACATGTGGCCCGCTGGCCATAGTTTGAGAACCCCTGATAGATGCTATATCTATCTGCTATAGATTAAACATTAGGGGTATAAAGAAGAAACAGAACACTGCTCTCCCTCTTCAGTGATCTTTCTAATATGAAAGTCTTGCCATATGGAAATCTGTCTCCAATTTACCTGATTTCACATTATTCCTCTTCATAATCTCTAAATGAATTTCCTTTCCTCACTATTAGGAAACTACTTCCTCTTTTTTCTCCACATATTGAAATATTTCAGTCTGTAATGCCTAGCTTCTGCCAATTGATGAAAACTGAAGTTGAGCAATGTTGGATGACTTGCCCATATAATGAATGAGTTAGGAACAGAATCTAGACTAGAAAGTGGGTCTCCCAGTCTATATAGTTCTGTTCAGTGCATTATGCTGTTTCCAGAACCTTTTTTTTTGTTTGTTTAGCTTATTTTTATTTCAAATTTATTGCTACATTTTGTCCAATACCTAAATAAACTTTTCTATAAGGTATATTTGTTGAAAACACTTCACGGATTGTTAATAGAAAGGAGAGGTGTGTCCTGTAACTTTAAAAGAATGATATCAATACTGACCAGCACATTCACCAAAGTTTTCCTTTACATATTGAATTTACTTGTTTTATAGTAATCGTTATTCATACCATTCTTCTAATTCTTCTTTTATCAAACAAACTTTTTTCTCTGAATTCTTCACATTTGTTATTTCTTATAGCTACTATAAAGTGTGTCAACATTTCTGCTTCATTCTGTTTTTCTGTAATTGACTTCCTTGGCATATTCTTCCACTAATGAGATAATGGAGTCAAAGAGATAAATAATATGTGGCTTTTCTGCATAGTTCCAAATAATTTACAAGTTTGATTGGGCCAATTCACAGTCCCACTTCTAATATACTAATGTTTCTTTTTCATCACTTCTGTAACCTAGACTGTTTCTAAATGTTTATTATCTTAGATAATTTGATGCGTAAAATAAGAAAACACAGATTTTTCTTAATTTTTATTTCTATTATTGGTGATTTGGAACTTTTTAAAAATTATGCTTACTGATTATTTTTATCTCTTCATTTGAAAACTATTCATTGCCTTGGATTTTTTATGTATTGAATAGTGCCCCTTGATTTTATATATTTGTGTCAATTCCAAATATATCTTGGATATTTAACTTTTATTAGAGTTGTTTGAGGCAAATATTTTTTCCAATAAGGAGATTGCATTATTTTTCTTTGTGAAAAAGCTTTTATATTTTGCATAAAATTATTTTGTAGTTTATTGTTACCTTATGAAGTTTTCAATTAACTCTAGATTTAAAAGGTATCCCATTATATTTTTCCTCTAGGATTTTTTTTTGTGATCTTTCACTAGATATATAGAATTTCAATAAAAGATGGATCACACTTAATTGGGTTGTTGTGGTAGAGATACTCTTATAGATAAAGACTGAACTAGATGGCCTCTAAAGTTACTTTCAATCCTGGGATTGTGTGAAGTCTTCTATTAACTTGCCTTCTCCCCACTTTTACCTCTGCTAAGTTGAAAGTGGTCACTCTATCCTGCCGTTTAACTAGAGTACTTTGTCTGGACTATTCTTTTGACCCTGTGACATATTTTATTTTCTATTCTATTAATTAAATGTACATGTCAAATTTCTCAGTAATAGACCATGAGCTAGGAATATCAGTCTCTTTTTGTACTCTCTGACCCAATATGCTTCTTGCTTGTCATCCTAGTATAAATCACTTGGAGTTTAATTTGGTTCATATTTAGAATTTTTCAAAATGGATTAACAATGTCTCTTAAAATTTATATAATGTAGATCAGGTATAGGACTGCTATTTATTCCTCAATACTACACAGACTCATAAATGTGCTTAAAATATGAACCAGTAGCCTCCCTTTCCCATTATAGTCTTCTAGGTGGTGGATAATTAAAACATTAAAATGGTAAATACTCCTGGGACTGCTGAGCTGGCATTTTACTGTCACCTCAACTGTACACTGTCCAAGCAACTCATATCTTTTGACAAACCACGGAATGGCTTTGGCTTATTCTCCTGATAGTAGTCATTTCTTCTCAGAAGTTTAATCAAAGAAAGCCAACCTTCTTCTTTCCTGACCTCTCAAACCAGAAGTTTGCTACCAAAGGTGGGAATATTCCTTGTAAGATTGTTTTTCAGTAACCTATGCTTAGGGGAAGAAACTCAAAACAGAAGAGACAATCTTGGGCTTGAGTTATAGTCTGAGACTTGGTTAGACAGGTAAATGTTTTTGCTGCCATGTGTGAGCAGCTGCTATAACTGGTGAGATGAAGAATAGGTGGAGAAAGGGGATGAATTTCCTCATGAAAATTCTAGGGAGAAGCCCAAAAAACTCAATATCCTTAATAGATTGAGAGTAATCACAGAAGTTGTTTCTCTTTTTAAACCTACTGGTGGGCAGCTTTTTTCCCCTCTGTGTTGAATACTCTGATAGAGCCAGGTTGTGACTTAAGGAAGAGGTGTAAGAGGAGATGCAAGAGAACTAACCAGATTCCAATAGAAAGGGTCAGGGAAAACGTATCACTAGAAGGGGTCCAGCACTAGCTATCACTGGTAAATCTTAAGGTACTAACTACAGTTATATATATTTTATAGGAGTTATTCAATCCTACTGTTCCTTTAATCAGTAATACAGCAATAATAATAATATTGGGGGAAATACTGAATAGAAATCATATTATAGTATTATTATACCAAATAATATTATAGTATATATACTACATATAATAATATAATATACTTTAATAATATATATAGTATTTATACTATGCAGAATAGAGAATACTATAGTAATATATGTAATATAACATATATAGTATAAGCACAAATATACTACTAAATGTAAATATACTGCATTATAACACTTAGTCATTATTTAATATAAACAGCTAGAACTGAGCAGATGCACTTAACTGAGATAACCTAGCACTTAAGGCTAATTACCAAGTGGACAATTTTCTATTAATTTTTTTTAAATTTTATTTTTTTATTAATTTTTATAATTATAACATTTTTTTGACAGTACATATGCATAGGTAATTTTTTTTTTTTACAACATTATCCCTTGTACTCCCTTCTGTTCCGAATTTTTCCCTTCCTTCCCTCCACCCCCTCCCCTAGATGGCAGGCATTCCCATACATATTAAATATCTTACAGTATATCCTAGGTACAATATATATGTGCAGAACTGAATTTTGTTGTTGTTGTTGTTGCAAAGGAAGAATTGTATTCGAAAAGTAAAAATAATCTGGGAAGAAAAACAAAAAAAAAAAATGCTCACGGTATATACTCATTTCCCAGTATTCCTTTTCTGGATGTAGCTGATTCTGTCTATCATTGATCAATTGGAATGGGATTAGCTCTTCTCTATGTTGAAGATATCCACTTCCATCAGAATACATCCTCATACAGTATCATTGTTGAAGTGTATAATGATCTCCTAGTTCTGCTCGTTTCACTCAGCATCAGTTGATGTAAGTCTTTCCAAGCCTCTCTGTATTCCTTCTGCTGGTCATTTCTTACAGAACAATAATATTCCAAAACATTCATATACAATAATTTACCCAACCATTCTCCAATTAATGGACATCCATTCATTTTCCAGTTTCTAGCCACTACAAAAAGGGCTGCCACAAACATTTTGGCACATACAAGTCCCTTTCCCTTCTTTAGTATCTCTTTGGGATATAAGCCCAGTAGTAGTACAGCTGGTTCAAAGGGTATGCACATTTTGATAACTTTTTGGGCATAATTCCAGATTGCTCTCCAGAATGGTTGGATTCTTTCACAACTCCACCAACAATGCATCAGTGTCCCAGTTTTTCCCACAGCCCCTCCAACATTCATCATTATTTGTTCTTGTCATCTTAGTTAATCTGACAGGTGTGTAATGATATCTCAGAGTTGTCTTAATTTGCATTTCTCTGATCAATAGTGATTTGGAACACTCTTTCATATGAGTGGAAATAGTTTTAATTTCATCATCTGAAAATTGTCTGTTCATATCCATTTATCAATTTTGACCATTTATCAATTGGAGAATGGCTTGATTTCTTATAAATTAAAGTCAATTCTCTTTATACTTTGGAGATGAGGCTTTTATCAGAACCTTTAACTGTAAAAATGTTTTCCCAATTTGTTACTTCCCTTCTAATCTTGTTTGCATTAGTTTTGTTTGTGCAGAAACTTTTTAATTTGGTGTAATCAAAATTTTCTATTTTGTGATCAATAATAGTCTCTAGTTCTCCTTTGGACACAAACTCCTTCCTCCTCCACAAGCCTGAGAGGTAAACTATCTAATTTATTTATGATTTCGTTCTTTATGCCTAAATCTTGGACCCATTTTGATCTTATCTTAGTATGTAGTGTTAAATGTGTGTCCATGCCTAGTTTCTGCCATGACAATTTTCTATTAACATGCTTGGAGGATAACCCTACTCAACTCTGTACTGGCTCGATCTATGGGTGTGGACAAAGAAGCAGAAGAGGGTGGAGTAGGACAAACAGGATCATTCTTGGGTGGTGGAGAGAGAGGAAGGATTTGTGTAGATTCCTAGATCTAATCCCCTGACAGCGACCCCAAAAGACCAAGAATAAAGACTTTTGCTTATCCTGACTCCGGCTGATTCTAAGATATCCAAGTTACTAACATGGGCACAATAATTTAATATATATCACATATTATACTATACATTACAATTTATAATTATTAATATATTTACATATATACTATACTATATATAATATATATTACTATGATATATTATACCTTATATAACTTAATCTAGTATATATAGTAATACCTAATATATATTAAATTATATTATAGTAAAAAGAGTTGTGAAGTATTTTTACAGACATATATTCAGATTTCTGTTTAGCTATTAAATACTTTCTTTTACATAAGGTAATAAATTTTATGAAATTCAAAATACATATGTTGATATCTAACTTCACTGCTTCTTTCTCTACTCTGCCCTCCTCACTCCAATGCTGTAGACTTTCATCGTGGAATTTCCTTCTTAGATTTTTGAAAATACTTCTCTTACAATAATTTTCTGTCAAGTGTTGCAGATTGTGGTCCCTAATTATTTAAATTGTGGCTTCTTGATAATTCTCTGGGGCAATTTAACTCAATGGCAATTCAGAAAAAATGGCAGAATTTTATGTGAGTACAAATTATTTTTTTCATCATAAAGACTTTTTGTCTTTACAATGCATGTTTCATTTGTTAATCAGAATTCTTAATACCAATGAATTTATTATACAGCTTTCAAATTCTTATGCTTACTGATTTTATTCTGATGCCTCCAAATCTGACGGCTGTTACAAATTTAAATATTATCTCCATTGGTTTTCTTCTGTGGAAAAATGAATTTTTCATTGACAAAAGTTTATGAGTAATAAGACTGCTCTTTTCTTATGAATATTTTCTGTTAAAATCCAAATTGGATAGTTTTGAAAATGAGCTAGAAAGATTTTAACTTTTTTTGATTCCTCACCACTATGCTATTTGCTTGTCTGGAAGATTTATATTGTAATAAAGCTGGCAATATTTAGGTTATAAATGTAAACCGGAAAAGATTTCCAGTGAGACTTTTAAAGAGATCTAAGGACAGAATTGAAACTGGATTGTAAGTTCTTGGGTATGTACTCCATCATTCCTTTGGACACAACTTCCTAGCTTTCTCATGGATTTTTGCTCTCATATTGAAATCCTGCTTGATTTCTGAGTTGCATGTCAATGCCTGAGGACTTTTAGAGCCAGAAAGCTGAGTGACTGATTTAATCTCCTTTCTATTACAATACTTAGCTTGATTTGCCAGAGGATATGCATGTAGTACATCTTAATGTCTGTGTCTGTTTTGTCTCTCTTGGGATCTCTTTCATATTCCAAAGAAATATATTGCTGTCTGTAAAATCTCCATAGGGAAACAGAGTACTTTCAAGGTGGAGAAATGATCTATACTTATTGGAAGAGATGTCCTTAAGGTATTGCTCCAGAGAAACTAAAAGGTGTTTTCGAGTACATGTGCTAAAAAAGGCAGAAAAATGCTGGGTCTTTGCTCTCCAATTTTCAGCCTAATTAGTGGAGCATGGAAACAAACCTTATTGTTTCCCTGGAGAACCTCTTTGTTTTGTGAGAGTTGACCAGTCAGCTCTACCTTCTATTTACATTAATTCTAAAAGTCATGTTAACATGGTATTGTTGATGTGATTAATAAATTAGTATATTATTAATTTGCTATTACTGACATGATTAATATATTAGCATATTTTAAATATGTTACTATTCCTGTTAGACAGTAGCTGCCAGAGAGATGAAGAATGACTGAACTTGGAACTTTGTAGGGACATTGTTTTGAGCAGTGTGTAATAGTTGAAATAGCATTACCCTGGAAGGAATTTGACTGGATGCTTCTTTAGGCCTCAGTAACTATCTGCAAAATGAGGATACTTAATCTACATCCTGGCTTGTTGTAAGGATAAAATGAGCTAATGTAATGTTTATGAAAGGATATTCTGAACATAAAGCATTATGGGTGAATGTAAGTGATTAAGTGCTCCTATAAATTAAGAAGAGATGTGGAGTATTAAAAAAAAAAAAATCACTCTCTTTTCTCACTTTAAATTCTGACTCCAAAATAGTGAGTATTACAGACATTATATTGTACATTGCCTGTATAATAGGCATTGTTGTTCAATTGTTTCTCATTCTTTGTGATCCCATTTGGGATTTTCTTAGCAAAGATACTGGAATGGTTTGCCATTTCCTTCTATAGCCATTTAACAGATGAGGAGATTGAAGCAAACAGGATAAAGTGACCTACTCAGGATCACATAGCTAGTAAGTGTCTAATACTGGATTTAAACTCAGGTCTTCCTAACTCCAAACTGACACTCTATCTATTATACCACTATATTATAGGTAGTTCTCTTGATACTCTTACAATTGAGAGATGAAGAATTAGGATAGAAGGTAATATTACTTAGAGTATGAACAACACATTACTTTCCCCAGGCAGCTTTATGGAGGTCATCCAACCTTATCTATCATCAAGCTGCTCAACACATGTGAACCTGAAAAAGGGAAGTAATTAATATTATGTGGCTCACTATAACCATAACAACTTTTTTATTATCTTCTAGAATTGGGTGGGGGGAGGAAGGAGGGGAAAGAGAAGGGCTAAGTCTAAAGTCTTACTTCCTAAAGTATTAAAAAAAAAGTGAAAACTTTATTTTTTCAAATAACAAACAACATATTCATTATATGAATTAGAATGATTTTCCCTCTTCTTAAAATAACTACCTCTTAAAAATATTTACTTTTAATACATTTTAAAAGTTTATTCTGTATTATTACAGTTACTCCATAATTTTAAGTCTAAACAATCAATTAAATAATAAATGAAATCATGATTTGTAGAGTTAGCTAAAACTAGTCTAAATGCTCACAATGAAAATTTAAACAATTGACTCTAGTGAGTAGGTTAGAGCTGGTTCCAGCATATCCCTACCTCCATTCCACTTAATGAATTCTCTTTCTCTCTCTTCCCTATCATGTATATCAACCTGATTAAAATATTAGGAAGAGTTTCATTTTATTTTATTACCTTTTGCAGTTGAGCTTAACTACCCTCTTTGATTTTGCACAATGTAGTCATTATTGTTAATTCATGAAGTCACCCTGGACATTGTCATTAATAACTCTTCTTTAATATGAGAAAGTATAGTAACATAATGAACAGGATTAGCATGGTTCAAAGGCAGCAAATGTAGGAATTGAGACAGCCAACTTGAAAGCTGATTAAAATGTCTAGTATATTGAGACTGAAAAGAAGATGTAAAATTAAGAAAGTTTCAAGCACAAAATGGCAAACACCAGCTGAGGCGATAGGGAATGCCATATGTTATATGTTCTTCATGCTTTCCCCCTTGCTTTTTTTTTTTTTCCAACAAGAATGATATATATATATATATATATATATATATATATATATATATATATGCATATATCCATGCATATATTATTCTGACACATGTATCATTAAGGATCTCCCTAGAAGGCAGGTTGATATATTTATTTTTTGGAATGAAAAATTTTAAGGCTTTTTTTTTTTCAGCATCAGGTTTGCATTTATAGAAATAATCCCACAGCTCTGCTGTTCATTGTTAAAGATTTAAAATTCTAGTCAGTTTCTTTTGGTTTTTCTGTTGGGTTTTATCTGTCCAAGTTCTGAGCTCTGCTGTCTCTCTCTCTGTTTCTGTTGATGATCATCCAAGGAAGAGTTTTGAAGCCTGTTCCAATCTATTCTTTCCACAATATTTGTTTAACACGGGATAAACAACTGATCATAAAGGATAAACAATTATACATATTTTCAGTTTTATTGTATTAGGACTATCAAAATCTGGGTAGTATTTGTTACATAAAAGAGATTGTGAGACTTTTTATATATATAGTATACTATTAGTTTTGTGTGTCTAAATGAATTATTCCATTTATTTCTGTTTAGAGTATATTTTAAAAGTTTAGTATTTTCCCTCCAAACTTCAGAATCATTTGCATATTTAGCCTTTTGTCACATGATATTATCAATAATCATCAATAAGACATTCCACAAGAGTTCCAGAATTATGTTATTTTAAGAAAACTCAACAGCCTTAAAAAAGGAGCAGCTATTCATCTTATCTGCTCATCTACATTTCTCTAGTCCATAGATGTCCTTGACCTCTCTCTTTTGCTTTCCAGATGGCAGTAGCAATTTGAAATTTTGTCTTGTTTTATATTCATGAATTTCATAGAGCTCAGTTTTTTTTGTTTTTTTTTGAAAGTGATCTCTTGGCCCTGATTAACAATTTATTATCATTGAACAGATTTACAAAATTTACTTCAAGAATGCTCTTTTTCCCCCCCTTTTCAAAACAAATAGAAATGTTTTCCATTTCTAAGATAAAACTCATTTACTTTAGTGACTTAAACTCCTTTCACGCCAAGTTTTCTGCAGCTTTTCTTGAGCAGAAGTTGTGGGAACTGATCTGACCTTTTTGGGCACTATGGAAATGGGTTGGATGAAAAGAAAGTAGACTTTCACAGTAACTAAGCCTACATTTCTGCATTTGATGTAATCTGTTGAGTCATTAATAAGAACAGAGACTTTCCTTAATCAATGATTAGCACAAAATAAACCTCAGCACAGCTAACAAAAGAAACAAAACCACAAAAAGAAAGCTCATGAAGGTTTTCTAACCCTTCTGTGTCTAACCACCATTGTCTTTGGGATCCAAAATTCAAAGGCAATCTAGTGTAGATACAAGAAGAACAATAAACTTAGAATAGCTGAATAGTTAAAACTCTTTGAATTTACAGAGGACCAGAAGTCTAGTTCAAGGATCAGCCACAAAGAATTAGAGAAGTATCTTCTAATGTGATTTTATACTCTACAAAGTCATATGGGGTATAATAGATACCAATAAATATTATTGAATGAGTGAAAAAAGAAGAGTTATCTTGACATGGGACACTGAAAATGCATTTGTTTCTAATTGTTCACAGAGTGATAAATTCTTCCCTATTTTTGAATGTTAAAAATTGTGCAGATCAAGGAAATGGGATTGGAAAAACAGGTACCTTCAAAAAAGTAGTGATTGTAGCTGTAAAAAATAATTGCAAATAAGAAAAAAATAGCAGATTTTTGCAAAGACCTTAGGAATAAAAACTCATTTATACCCCAGGATAATTTCACTCTTAGAAACAGCAGACCTAGCTAATTCTTTGTTTCAGTGTTCACAATGAGAGATATGGGCTAGCTGCCAGAAATAGATGTACTGTATATCTCCCAGGGGAGAAAGAAGGAAAACTGAAGGAAACGAGGATCATGCCAGACCAGGTGATTAAGAAATTAGAACATTTTGAATCTAAAAAAAATATAGTGGGGGAAGAGAGCAAGTGATGGGAAGAATGAATTACTGGAGGTAAAGGGCTTAGTAGGTTTTAGAAGGAAGACAGAAAAAAAGAGTTCACCTGCTTTGGGGCTTTAATGTGAAATCAGAAGTGAAATGATCAATGTATATATTCTAGTCTCCTCCTGAATCCAAATATCCTATGGCAGTGAGAAGTTAACAGTTTTGATAAATTCTATATACCACAATCTTTCGGTGTTGTCCTCACAAATAATTTGTATGTTGCTGGACTGGCCCTTTTGTCCCCAGATATCTCATTTATTTATTTGCTTGTTGTAATGCCTGAAATTAAACCATCAGGAGGTTCATGTCTTTAAGTTTTGAAAATCTGAGATGCTTTTTAAGAATCCCAAAGAGCATTTGGACCTTAAGTCTTTGAAAATCATTTTAGTAGTGAGGAGGGAGGGAAAAGATTATGACAAGAGTAGTTCTCAACCTGATAAGGATCTAAAATAAGCTAAGAATGAGGTGAGAGACAAGGTTGGTTAGAGAGTGGAGAAGAGGTAATTTTTATTTTTTATTTTCTTATTTCATATTATTATTGTTTTAATCACAAATATTTTAGCATTATCACTCATCTTAATTTGAAGGCACCCTGAGCCCTGAATACCTTTATTGGCAATCACTGGCAGGGCTTAAAGTATCCATTGCTTTAAATGAGAGAAATTTCATCCAGGGTACTGGGACAGGATAATATCCCCTCCCTCTTTTTCTTCTTATCCTTGTTCTTGTTCTTGTCTTTGTTGTTGTTGTATTGTAGTTTTCCCTCCTCCTCCTCCTCTTTTCTTGTTCTTGTTCTTGTTCTTGTTCTTGTTCTTCTTTCTTCTTCTTCTTGTTCTTCTTGTTCTTGTTCTTGTTCTTGTTCTTTCTTCTTCTCTTTTTCCTCTTTTCCTCTTCTTCCTCCTTTTCCCCCTCCTTCTTCTTTGAGGGAGTATGTTACCATTAAAATTAGGCTAACTCAACCCAGAAATTTACATATGATATTGAAGGGTAGGAGAAGAAATATAGTTTTCTTTGAATCAAAGTAATGAGGCTTAGGAGAATAGGTAAGTAGTTGAATTTCATCAACCAATCAGTTATTTTCAAATGATCATAATTATTAAATTAAATGATATATCAAATTATTATAACAATGGTTGTTTCATTAACTTCATACCTGAATCTTTTCTCTCCAAATTTGTCTGCAGAAAGATCAGAGTCTATTAAGTAGCCAAAACTTCCTGTAGGGAAAGTTGGAGTCAGTTTGATGGTTAATCTGGGAGTTGGTGCAAAGGACAATTGTACATTGCATCATGGGGATGATGGGAGGAGGCAGCTTACCTCATCCAAAATTCTTTGGGGACAGCTCTCTATAGAGAGCTTTTAGTTCACAGTAAGATGTTGGGGGGAGGAAGCATACCCTCCATGTAGTTACAATAGAGCAAAGCCTAATTCTATCCGTACAGTTCCAGTATGAAGATTAATCTTTAATGACTCACTCTGAGTTCAAGAAACATGTTACATGTCCTTCATATTCAAAGATGATCACTGATATCACAGGTGATATTCTGACTCACATAGGAATTGTATTTAAGTGAGGGAGAGTTACACAAAGTTATCAGCCTCATTTTCCCTGAGTCACTGAAGAATAAAAGTCAACACAATTGGTGATGACTCAGGATGCAGTGAATTATCTTGTCCTCTCTGATGTCTGACCAAGCATTAAGCACTCCACAGCACCTGCTTCAGCTGCCTTCACAGCCTTTGGAACAAGTTGTTCTCATCTGTCTATTCTTCTGGGTAAAGTCTTTTAATGCTTGGGGTAGATATCCCTTCAATTCACTAACAAGTTTTAGGTCTCTCAGGTACCCTCAATCTAGTTTAGCCTGTTTGCTAAGTAGTTTTATCAGGGTGTGGCCATTGCACATATATAGCTACTTGGAGTCACAGGTGAGAACTGGGTGACAGGCTAGACACCAAAAGTGGATGGCAACCCTGGAAATGTCTTGGCAAGCCCTCACATCAGAGGTCCTAGTCCTCCTGAACTCCCCATATGTACTCATACCCTTATGAGACTTAAAGTCAGTGAAGAAAAGCTTTTTTTGTTTGTTTTACCAACATGAGGCAAAATGCTGCCTCAGGAACACTTTTGAGAGGAACTTAAATAGTATGATTTTACTAATGGCTAAAGCCTAAAATAAATGGAAGCTAGCTAATTTTCCCCTCTTCACTTTTATTAGTTGAATCTGAGTATGTGTTTCTCTGGAACAAATATTGAGCAAACATACAAAGGAACTTTTAGTTTCTGGGCAAAGGGCCCTACTTTTTTACTTCCAAAAGTGCTTTGTTTGTTGCCTTAGTAGGTCTGCAGACATTCTCTGTCTTTTTATCTCCTTTTTACTTGGTAATTAGCATGTTTTTTCCTTAGTGTAACATATGGCATTCTTACTTGTGAACATACCCTGCAAAGCCTTTTCCCTGTTGTTGAAATCTGCACTAAACTGTAATCTCATCTAGGCATAGCTATGGAAATACAATGGCAGTCCTGGAGATAATAAAACTGAACAAACAAACACAATAGGTTGAAATAATATTATCTTTAATATCTTGGGCATATTTTACCATGAAATTTAGAGCAAAAAGTAGCTAAACAATGTGTAGAGCTGAAGGAAAGAAAGACTTGGGAAATTCAGATAGGAAATAAGGCAACAAACATATGCTTTATTTGAACTACAATTCTCATTGCTGTAAATCTCTGAGAGAATTGTAGTTGATCTTTAAATACCAGGAATTACTCTAGGAAGAAGACTCCCTGTGCCTGAGAATGGGAAGATATGACTTGGAAAATGAATTCTTGTTCAGTTATAGCTCTGAAGAGAAGGGATCATTATGTCACTAGGCTTGTTCCTGACTTGTGTCAGAGTTAGGATATCACAAAGATTCATGTTGCAGATATCCTAAGGAATGTCTATGCCTCAACTGTACATAGTACTTTGAGTTCCATATTCTTTATGTATATAAACTTACTGTGCTTTATTGTTATTATTCCTTGGAGCACAAAAACTGAATGTAACATTACTGTCTTATGAATTCAGCTTATAGAAAAATATGGACATTTTTTTTTAAGAAGAAAAAAGTCCTTAATGTTTTACAATAGCATTTCAAAGAATTCAGTTATCTACCAAATTTTAAATGGATGGCAGCATATGACACCATTATGTCTGTTATTTATTCTTAGGAGTCTAAAAATAACATTATTCTTTTCCTTCTCCTTTAATACATTTTGCCACCCCAAAACACACATACACACACACACACACACACACACACGCATATGTACACAATATATATACAGTGTTGGCTACTCCTTAAGACCTGCCAGATTTACAACTATTTACTTACTCCATTACAATGAGAAAATGAATAAGGCCTAAGCAATTAGGTATGAAATACAATATTGTAATATGTTCTGTAAGGTGATGAGGAGTTTGTTTTATCATTTGGATACTTTGCCAGTATAATTTTTTAAAATATTAAAAATACATTGCCTTAGGAAAGAAATATCTTTTGAATAAAACCTGTCACCACAATATGGTAAAAAATATTTGATTCTGTATAGAGATATTGTCCCTCAGACTTAAATAATATAGGCTTATAAGCTTTTAATGAAGCTAATTTAAAGAGAAGTAGCTAAAGATGTGTCATGTGTTGTTATAAAGGGAAAGGAAAGGAAGGAATGGGCTTTTTATTTAAAGTCTGTTGACTTACTGTGGTACCTTTTTGTTGAAGCCTCCAAAGTATTACCATAATGCAATGGAAAGAAGTAAGTTTAACTTGCAAAAGTAGACCAGTATTAAAGTCCTGGATCTAATACTAAATTGCTTTGTGATTTTGGGTAAGTCACTTAATCCATCTGGATCTGAATTTACTCTTCTGTAAAATAAAGACTTTAGTTAGTCTCTACTGTATTTTTTAAATCTAGAATTCTATGAATGAAAAGTCTAATTTTTTTAAGGTTTAATTTAATTTATCATGAGTTAACTAGATAGCTCAATGGACAGAGACCTGGACTTGAAGCCAGGAAGACCCAAGTTCAAATTTGGTTTCAGACACTTACTAACTGTGTAATCCTGATAAGTCACTTAACTCTGTTTACCTTAATGCACTGGAGAAGGAAATGGCAAACCAATTTATAATATTTAATTTATAATATGTTTGCCAAGAAAAGCCCATGAATAGTATGGTCCACAGTATTCTTAATCCTAATTTATATACCCATCCTATTAAAGCAAGTGATAATATATGAATTCATAAAGACTTGGAATATAAACCTTTCAAATGGGAATTTGTTTTTTCTTAGGGAATTTTCAGAGAAGAAAGAATTATAAGAATTCAAGAAATCCACTCAGAGCACTTAACATAGGTTGTTGTTTACAGAGCCTATGTATTAGACCAGAGTTTACTAAGCTTCCTGATCTACTTAAAGGGATGTTGTTAAGTGAATGAAGTAGTTTAGCAAAGCAGAAAGAGAACTGATATAGAAGACCTCTATAGCTTAGATTTTAGAGACCTTGCAATAACTCTCAATTGCTTATGTTTTACCCCTCTTTGTTATCTTCTGACATTTAAGCATTTCAGTTTTATAGTTCCCAACTCCACTGTCACAACTGACTGACCATGATATTTACCAACTATAGACCATATTGTAATTCTTGATCCTTACTGGGCCATTATTTGATTGTCATTCAAGCTCTATACATAGAGCTTGAACTGACTTAGTATCAGCTATATGAGAATCCATCACCTGTATTCATTCCTTTGGTCATTTCATTTGAGGCTGCTAATCCCAGTTCTAGAACACAGATTCTTAGCCTCTTACAACCTCTTAAGGGTGAGTAGCAGCAGTATCTTCCTTAGCTCAAATTTGATATATGAGAGGCATATTGATTGGACTAATATATTTGAATTTGTAATCATAGAATTTAGGATTGAATACATTTTTGGTGAATAACTTCATATGTAGCTTACTATAGACCCTTCTGGACATCATTTTTTTTTTTTTTTTTAGTTTTGAGGGCTTTCATTCTCCAATTAATAAATGGTCAAAGGATATAAACAGACAATTTTTTGGCAAAGAAATTAAAGCTATTTCTAGTCATTTGAAAAAATGCTGTAATCACTACTGATTAGAGAAATACAAACACACTTCTCAGATTGGCCAAGATGATAGAAAAACTTAATGATACATGTTGGAGGAGATATGGAAAAATTGGGACACTAATACATTGTTGGTGGAATTGTGAACTGATCCAACTATGCCCAAAAGGCTTTCAAACTGTGCATACTCTTTTTGATCCAGGAGTGTCTCTATTGGGTTTGTATCCCAAAAGATCATAACAAAGTTTAAAAAACTCACATGTGCAAGAATGTTTGTGGCAGCCCTCTTTGTAGTGGCAAGGACTGGAAACTGAGTGGATGCCCATCACCTGGAGAATGACTGAATAAATTGTGGTATATAAATATTATGGAATATTATTGTTCTGTAAGAAATGACAAGCAGGATGATTTCAGAAAGGCCTGGAGAGACTTACATGAACTGATGCTGAGTGAAATGAGCAGGATCAGGAGATCATTATATACTTCAACAACAATATTATATGATGATCAATTCTGATGGATGAGGCCCTCTTCAACAATGAGATAAACCAAATCAGTTCCAATAGAGCAGTAATGAACTGAACCAGCTACACCCAGAGAAAGAACTCTGGGAGTTGACTAGGAACCACTACATAGAATTCCCAATCCCAGTATTTTTGTCTGCCTACATTTTTGATTTCCTTAACAGGCTAATTGTGCACTGTTTCAAAGTCCAATTCTTCTTTGCAGCAAAATAACTGTATGGACATGTATACATATATTGTATTCAACTTATACTTTAACATATTTAACATGTATTGGTCAACCTGCCATCTGGGGGAAGAGGTGGGAGGAAGGAGGGGAAAAATTGGAACAAAAAGTTTTGCAATTGTCAATGCTGAAAAATTACCTATGCATAAAATTTTTGTAAAAAAAAATAAAAATAAAATGCAATAGCTGTAAATATATATTTTTAAAAATGAGGTGATTCGGACCAATTCCAGTAGACTTGTGATGAAGAGAATCATCTACATCCAGAAAGAGGACTATAGGGACTGAATGTGGATCACAAAAACAAAAGGTTTTCACCTTTTTTTTTTATTGTTGTTGTTTGCTTTTTTTCCCCTCTCATTTCCCCTCCTTTTTTATCTACTTTTTCTTATACAATATGATAAATGTGGAAATATGTTTATAAGTATTGCTTCTTTAATGTTTAATTTGTATGGATTATTTGCTGTCTAGGGGAGAGATAGATGGGGAGGGAGGGAGAAATATTTGGAACACAAGGTTTTACAAGAATGAATGATGAAAACTACCTTTGCATGTATTTTGAAAATAAACAGCTAAAATAAAAATAAAAAAAATAAAAAAAATTAGGGATTGGAATACATTTTACATCCTTCACAGCTCTAAAGTCTCTGGATTTGTAAAGCAGGAATGGGGAACTTTTTTTCTGCCAAAGACTATTTTGTAAATAACATATTATAGGATTCTGGCTTCTAATCTAGTCTGCTATCCATTTCCTTTTATGAGATAGTTCATCCCATTCACATTCACAGTTAAAATGACTAATTCTATATTTTCCCACTATCTTATTTTTCCTTGTTATACTTTTCTCTTTTCTTTTCCCCTTTCCCTCCTCCCCAATATTTTGCTTTTGACCATCACTCTCTCAAACAGCCCTCCTCCTTTCCTTATACCCCCTGTTTTCTTATACTTTTCCCCTATTACTTCTGTTTTCCCTTCTATTAGTTTCTGCTTTTCCTTTTCTCTTTCCCTCCCACTTCCCTATAGGGTGAGACAATTTTCTCTGTGAAGCCAAATATGTCTTGATATTCTCTCTTTGAATCAAATTGGATGAGAGTAAGATTCACACAAAGTTCATTCCCCTCCCTATTTTACCTCAATTATAATAGGTCTTCCTTGCCTAATTCATGAGATGTAATTTACCTCATTTTACCTCCATCTTCCTCTTTTTCCAGTACAATCCCCTTTCTATCTTTAGTTCCTTTTTTTATATTATCACATATATCCTACAACCTATCACAAAACTTTTACGATTAGTTAACAAATTTTAATTAGTATACTATCCTAGGATTAAATTTTTTACATAAAAACTTAATACATAATATTGGTACAAGACTACAATCCCTTTTTTATCTCTAGTTCATTTTTATATTATAACAATAAAAATCAAATTATACTTTTATCCTCTAAGTATACGTATAACAGAGATATAGTTCCCAAGAGTTCTTTCCTTTTTACCTTTTTATGCTCCTCCTGAGCTCTGTGTTTGGAGATCAAATTTTCTGTTTAGCTCTGGTCTTTTTATAAGAAATAAATGAAATTCACCCATATCATTGAATATCCATCTTCTTCCCGGAAAAATAACTCAGTTTTGCTGGGTAGTTGATTCTTAACTGTAATCCAAGTTCCTTTGCCTTTTGGAATTTCAGATACCAGGCCTTTTTATCCTTTAAGGTGGAAGCTGTTAGTTCCTGGGTAATCCTGACTGTGGATCCTTGATATCTGAATTGTTTCTTTTTGGCTGCTTGCAATATTTTCTTCTTGATCTGATAATTCTGCAATATTCTTTGCAGTTTTCATTTTGGGATCTCTTTCAGAAGGTGAATTCTTTCAATGGCTATTTTACCTTCGGATTCTAGGACATCAGGGCAGTTTTCCTTGATGATAACCTGAAAGATGATGTCTTGGCTCTTTTTTTCATAATGGTTTTCAGGAAATCCAATAAACCTTAGATTGTAAATTCTAGATCTATTTTTCCAGGTCAGTTGTTTTTTTGAATAAAGTATTTTACATTTTCTTCTCTTTTTTTCATTTTTTGGACAATTGACTGATTCTTGATGTCTCATTGAGAAATTCATTTCCATTTGTTCAATTTAATTTTTAGTGAATTATTTTCTTCAGTTAACTTTTAAAACTCCTTTTGTATTTGGCTAATTGAATTTTTAAATGAATTGTTTTGTTCAAATGATTGTTTTTCCCATTTCACAAATTCTGTTTTTCAAGGAATTGTTTTCTTTTTCCATTTTGTCAAATCTATTTTGTAAGGAGTTATATGCTTTTTCCATTTCACTAAATCTATTTTATAAGGAGTTTTCTTCAGATAATTTCTATGTTTACTTTTCCAAATTCTCCTGCAATGTTCTCATTTCCTTTCCCCATGTTTCCTCTGACTCTTTTTAAAGATTCTTTTTGAATTCTTTCAAAATAGCCTTGTGAGATGGGAAACAATTCGTATCACTCTTTGGGGCTTCATCTGGAGATGATTTACTTTTACTGTCCTCGGGGTTTGAGGTCTCTTCTTTTCTTTCTCCATAAAAACTATCTATGGTCAGAGTTCTTTTTGCCTTTTTGCTCATTTAAAAAAAAAGTTTGAGGTCTGCTTTTAGGGCAAAGGGGAGATTGTCCGAGCTTCCTATACAGTGACAGTGACTGTGCTGGGTTGTGCTGCTGACTTCTTGCTGTATGGGCATGGTCAAGTCACGAGTTATTCTAGGTTTCAGAGGCTCACTGTTTGTCTCTTGTATTTGTATTGGATGTATCACAGCTAATCTGCTGATCCATTGGCTTGCAACCAGGACAGCATAGTCAACACTGTTGTAGTGTCCTCCTGGTTGATTCTCCTGTGGTGGGGACCCACACCATCCTGGGTTTCTGCATTGCACCTGCATTCACTTGCCTCCTCTACTACCTCCCCCCCACCTTTCCTCACACCTGATTGAAACAGATCTTTTCTGAAGTTCTTCCAAAATATGTTACACTGGAAATTTCAAAGAAAATCAACTTGGGAAAGACAAATGCATAACTGGAAACTTGCATTGCCCTCTGCCAGCATCATTTTATGGGACTGTTGTTAGGTATAGAATTTGGTGCTTTTTGTTATTTTGATGGTTCCAAACTTTTTCTCACTGAGAATGTAAAAGTGAAGGGCCTTATTGAAAGGCCAAACTGAGACTAACAATCAGAATCTTATTGTTTAAAAAAAAAGATGAATTGATATTGAGTACAAGTCAAGAAATAAATGATAATGCTTCTATATATATATTTTCTATGATTGAATATTTTTAAAAAGAGACAAGATAATAATGAACTGGATAAAAGAGAATGAAAATAGGTAGGAGTACAGTTTAAAAGTAACAGTTCTTTGAATGTTCCCAAATTGCCCACTGATATAAAATGTCATATATTTAATTCCAATATTTTAATGTATGATTATTGATCCTAGAATACTTTGACCTTAGAAAATATCCTCAGAAAAAAAAAAAAACCAAAAACAACACAAGAGCCCTGGAAAGTTGCATGGTAGTCTAATCAGGCAAAAGATCACTCATATGTAATAATTGGTCTAAAAGATGTATGTAATAGGAATTGGAGTTTGATGGGAAAACAAGGCTCAGTGCTATGTTGTCCTTTTTAGGTACTTATAAATAAGAAAATGAAAGAAAGCCTCCAATATGTTGAGTAGATTTCCAAAGGAACCCTCCATTTTTATACTCTAGGAATTTTCACTAATTGTTCCCCATCCCTGGAATTCTCTCTTTCCATACCTCCTCATCTAGTTATCTTGGAGTACAAATCCTAGTTTTAAAAAAAATCCAATTTTCTATGAGAAACTTTTTAAAAAATCCTCTTTATGATAGTTCCTTCCCTCTATTAATATCATCAATTTATCCTGTATATATCTTGTTTGTACAATATCCATCGTTTTTTCATGTTGTCTCTCCCTAAGACTTAGTTCCTTGAGAACATGAACTGTATTTTGCCATTCTTTGTATCATCACAATGCTTGGCACATATTAGGTGCTTAATAAATTCTTTTTGACCAACTAAGGAGGATTATAGGGAGAAATGGACAAAAATCTCAGAAAAAGAAAACTTAAGGGGTATGTGAGCTGAAATGGTAGAGTACCATTCAATACCTATTAATTAAAACATGGACCCTTTGTAACATTAAAATAATTATTAAGTAACCATGACCTAGACTTAGCTGCCACTAGAATTAGCAATGGGAGTTGGAGCCGGAGAGGAGTAAGGGTAAAGGGGAGAATAGACATGGTGACCATGTCAGAAAGAATATTATAAACAATAAATATAATCTAGATGTTAGAAAGTCTTTAAGGAAAATTCTGTGCAGTTGGTTGAACTAGCTAACTGTAAATTAAAATTGAAGGAAGAATTGCAGTATAAAGATGTGTGAAGCACAACTTGGAACATAGCACACAAAGTGTGTTGGAATATGACAAACTGTGAATGAAACAAAATGTAGAATGGTATTAGAATTTAATAGAATGTAAGATCCTTGGGGACAAAGACCATTTCATTTTTATATTTGTACCCTGAAAATCTAGGATAGTGACTGGTACATAGGAATAATTTAATAATTGCTTGTTGATTGACTGATGTAACCTTGTTTCCTAAACTATTAGCCTGGCTGCCTAAGGCTACATATTTCCATCTTAGATTTTCTCTCATTTACAGTCTTTAAATACCAGTTTCATTTTTAGCCCACAGCTCTTTTCTCACACAAAATATAAAAATATCTATTAGTTTAAATATTGTCAAAATGCAAAACACTAGTTTTGACTTTTTCTCATCCTGTCTTTCAAATCATGTAGGTGGAAAATAAAATGACTGAATAATTTGGCAATCATTAATAATGCTTCATGGGCTTTGCATGAGCATTCTTAATAGATGTTACTATATAATAATGACAATATTCTTTCTAAGCCTAACCAAAGCACCACCAAATGGCAGAGTTTTAGCTAATAATTTACAGTTCTTAAGATTAAAAAAGGGTTCCCTTTTAATTCATGTCTTTCAATTAGAAGGAAGTAGGATGCAATAGGATTAGTTCTGCTCAGAAATATTATTTAAGTCAGATTTAATGAACAAATTTAATTCAATAACACTTTACTATTATTGGGCTACTTAATGGTTCTAAAGAAAACAAGGACATTATTTATTGCATAAGAATGTATATCTCTTGGTGGATTTTAAAATAATGAGTTAGACATTCTTCCACAATGGAATCCACATGATCACAAAGTAATAAATCAGGAGGTCAAAAACTTGATAGGGCCAGCCAGTGTTTTGTAGAATATAGAAATGTCAAGCACATTGATTCTTGGATTTCACAGACCAGAGCTCACAATGTGTCCTGTAATGACAGATCCAAATAAATAAATGTAAAGTGCAGTAATTGCCTGTGACTAGGATAAATTATAACAGGACAACATCATAAAAACAGCCTGGAAATCTGCATGATGAACTTCTACATGGAGTTACATATACATGAAGTGTCCTGATTTTTGACAACATGGTATGATGGAAAGGGGATACTAGAATCAGTGGTTTAGGTTTTGGCTCTGATACTTTTAAATGTGTGACTTTGGAGAAGTCATTTAATCTTCGGGCCTCAGTTTCCATATCTGTAAAATGCAAGGGTTAAATTAAATGAACTCTGAATTTCTTTCCTGCTCTAAATCCAATAATAATGTTATTTTTTAAAGTCAAGAAGTTTGGATCTAATTGGCTCTAATGATGAATAATTATGTGGTTGTAAACAGGTCACTTTTCCTTTCTGACCTTTATTTTTCTCATTTGTAATATAAGGATGATAATAATGATAGTAACTACCTCATGAAGGTGTGAGAGTATGGTTCTTTGTAAACTATAAAGAAATATGAACCTTTATTATATTCACATCTATGGACTATTATCACCAAAGTTGTTGTATTACTTCCCCAATTTTGTAAAGAATTTTTAATAGTGCTCCAATACATATATCCAGTCATTTAATTTTGAATCCAAAGAAAAATAAAATAAATGGAATGATTTTTCTTTGAATAACTTTCTTAATTGATATATGTATATAAAACCCCGCATACATGAATATATACATATTTACCTCTTTGGTATTAAAAAACAGTTCTTTCTCTGATGGTAAGAGAAATACAAATGTAATATAAGACCAGTTGCATTCAGTTTTGAGACTTGATGGCTCAGATAATTATGCAGAACTAATTAATTCAAAATCTGTTTATCAACAGTAGTCTGTAGCTACAGCATTTTCTCCCAGAGGCATTAACAAAGGCTTATCACCTGCTTCCTTGTTGCAGTTTGTCTCAAAGGCAAATCAATACGCAGAATATAAAAAATGCTATTCCCAGAACTAACACTTTCAACAACTTACAAGAACTTTTAGTATCTGATACCAATTAGTTATCCCAGCTTAAATTAAAACAGTTTTATTTAGCAATGAAATATGTCAAAATACTAAGGTTTTTTGAGACACAATAAAGTTTTTTTTTTCAAAGAAAATCTTTTAGTATTAGTTTATATCTACATATATATATATATATACATACATACATATATATTTAATTGAAGGCTTTTTTCAAGATGAAAAAATGGTACCAGATGGAAGTTAGTAAGAGGAAATAGAAGAAAATCATTATATATTAAATAAAATTTACATATGTTGTAAATTATCTACCTATTTATATTACTGTCCATACATAAATGTTGTTGTTCAGTCATGTCTAATTCTTCACGATCCCATATAGGGTCTTTTAAGCAAAGATACTGGAATGGTTTGCTATTTCCTTTTGCAGTTTATTTTACAGATGAGGAAACTGATAAGGTCAAAAAAAAAAAAAGAGATAGCCCAAGATAAAAATAATTAACAGGAAAATTCTTGTTGGAGAGGTTAAAGGAGATAATTTGATGATTAAGAGAAATACCTGTCTTATTTACAACTATCTCTGGAACCTCTTGGATAACATCTCTGTGCAAACGTTGTTTTATGACCCTAGTTATATATAAAAGGAATTTCTACAATTGTTTTCCTCGCACTCGGTTTATACCTCCCTTGTGCCCGCCAACTGGTGTCCCCTTGCCAGGCAGTTTGGCCTTTCTGGAGGCCAAATGCCTGTCTATCTCTTTACTATGAATAAAGCAATAAAAGACTTTGTTTTAAGTACAGCCTTGAGTAGCTAATTCATTTGCTACCAGACCTGCCCTTGGCTTACTTTGGGGAAGGAGAGAGAGAAGGTAATGAGACTACCAGGAGAAGAGCTGATTCAAATCAGCTTAGAGCCTCAAATTACTTCTCATCAGAAATTGAGGCAAATAGGGTTAATTGACTTGCCTAGTATCAAACAGCTAATAAGTGAGTGGGATAATATTGGAATGCATGAAGATGAGTCCTCTTGATTTTAGCCCAGTGCTTTATTCACTGCCTTACCTCCCACTCCACATATACTTTAAAACTGTGAAAAACACATTATTTCTTCAGTGGGAAAAAAATCTCTCCATTGATGATTGTAACTTGTCTATAAGAACAGGACTGTGAGGGAAAAGGATTTCTGGAACAGTAGTAGAGGAACCTGACTTCAAATCTCAGTTCTGTACCTTACTACTTCTTGACTTTGTAAAAGTCATTTTAAATCTTTGGGTCTCAGTTCATTCAAATGTGAACATGATTTCTAAAGTCCCTTCTAGCTCTCATTAGATAATTTCATAAATTCCCACAGTCATTTTTCTAGAGACAGATAGCAACGTCGTCCATTAACAATCAATTAATAAGCATTTATCAAGTATTTTTTATGTACCAGGTATTTGCTAAGATCTCAGGGCATAATGACAAAAGGGAAACAATACTTGCTTTGGCAAGTTTACAATTTAATGAAATTAATAATAATGTATGCATATGTAGTTTTGGGAAAGACTACTAACATTTAGAAGATAAAGAAATGCTTCATATAGATGATGGCACTTAAGCTGATTATGGAAGGAAAACTAGGGGTTTTAGGAGTAAGGAAGGAGTACTTTTGAGATTTGGGAAACTATTAACACAAAGGCACAAAGATATGAAAATTATTATTCATGGTGAACAGTGAATTGGTCAGTGTGGATGGATTGCTCTGTGTTTGGAGGGCAGTGTTGCATAAGAAGGATGGCAGAATAGAAATGGAAGTTATTATAAAGGGATTTATAATTCAAATTTAGGAGTTTCTATTTAATTCTAGAAGCAATGTAGTTGATAGAAATCTGGCCCCAAAGCTAGAGATTTAGAGTTTCCACAGTTACCAATTGTATACATTGCTTAATGTCTCATGCTCTAAGCAACTCTCTAAGATTATAAGTTGCAAGAAAGTGCTGTCTTCCATAGACTGAATTTCTTCATCCAGGAGTTCCCTGGTACTAGTGAAATTACACATAAAGTACTTATCCTGGAAAGTAATAGGGAGCCACTGTATTTTAGCAAAGGGACTTGAGGTATGATCACATGCTTTAGGGGAATCATTTTAATGACTGATGATTTGGAGTGTAGAGAGGTTTGATGTAAGGAGACCAAATCAGAAGTTAATAAAATAGACCAGGCAAGAGGTAATGAGGTCCTTAACTAAGGGCTCATACTAGGTCTGTGTGAACAGAGAGGAGGGAACATATGTGACAGATGTTGCAGAGATAGAAACTGCAAGATATGAAAAATGATTGGATATGTGAGGTTGTTGAGGGCGGTAGCCCCTTGATATTCCTTGTTTGATCTCCAACTTCCTTTGGGACTTGGACCATTGATACAAGATTTGGTCAAATTAGTTTGGGCTATCTGAGCTGGCTGGGGTTTTACAGCCCCCATTCTAATCTGCTCAGATAGACCAAATGGCATCAGGAAATTCCTTTTTGGGAAGAGACTTCTTCTGTCCCCAAAAGATAACAAGAGAATCCTTATCTTATTTACATCACTCTCAGGAACCTCCTTACATCACTGCATCTGAATGATTGTGCTCTGGTATAAAACAGATCCTCAAAAATCTACTCTTTGCAAAATTGGCCTTGTACCATGCAGCCAATTTGCCCAGCGGCTCTCTGGTGTTTCCATTCTAATCAATAAAGACTATGTTTCCATTCAGCATTAAGTAGCAAATTCCTTTGCTGCCGAACCTGCCCTTGGTTACTTTGGGGAAGGAAGGAGAGAGAGGAAGGAACTGACCCATCTCGGTTCAGACCTCAGTTTACTCCTTATCAAGGTGAGGAGATTTTGGAGGTAAAGCGGATACTGAAATTGTGAGCCTGGGTAACTGGAAGGATAGTGATCTCCTTGACAATAATAAGGTGCCCTTATTGCTTATGAGGTCTCCAAGTGAAAGGGCATGGAAAGAAAAGAGACGAGGAACCAGGACAAAGACTTAGGGTTCACCTACAGTTAATGGGCATGACATCAGTAAAGAAGGCCGAGGAGTAACCTGACAGGTAGGTACAGAATCAAGAAAGAGTAATGTCATGATAACTCAGGAAAGAATATTCTATAGGAGAAGATAATTAGCAGTGTCAAATACTGCCTAGAGAGGAAGGATCGAGAATAGGCCATTAAATTTTGTTGAAATTATGAAATCAGTGATCTCTTACTCTTTTTTTATCCCTTCAAATTTGACTTCTTACCTCTTCAATCAATTGAAAATGTTCTCTCCAAGGGGACCAATCCAGTTTGTTTAACAAATAAAAACCTTTGGGGTTGTTAAGACATTTTCTCCATTACTTTCTTAATTCTAGACGATCAAAAAAAAATAACTCAAATAATGATTTGTAGTTTTGGTTGATTTTCAAGTGTAAATGCTTACCCTGAAAATTTAATTGATTCTCTAGAGCCCATTTGCTTTTGCTCCAAGATAATCCTAGAAGGTTATCTTCCTCTTTCTCTGTCTCTGACTGCCTCTGCTGTCTGTCTGTCTCTCCCCCAGTAAAGTATGAGATGAGGATTTCAGTTAAGAATATGTGGGGAAACTTAAAGAGAAAGGAAGGCTTTAAAATAACCATTATGGAGAGTGGCATAGATATACAGTTATGAAGGAACAAAAGACTACAGTCAGGGCCAAGTTGAGATTAGATAACAAATTTGTAGTAAACCCAGCACAGTTGGGTGGCTTTCTTCTGCTCAGATCAGTACCAGTAAAGTAGAGAGGAGGCAGATGGTGGAAGATTGGGTTTTGGCAAGGTTTGAGCATTATAGGGCAAGGTAGCAAAGAATTTGATTTTAGGTGATAGTGTAGAGTCGAACTGTTTCACTAAGGGATTGAGAATGGGAAGGTAGGAGGGCATAGCAAAGCCAGAATAAGTGTGATAGCTTGGCAAAATACAGAGGTATTTTGTAATATGTAAGGTCATTGTGAGAATGAAGGAGAAAAAAAAGGGAGAAAAAAGGCATGAGGAGAAATAGAATTCTAGTCTTTTGTGATCAGTTAAATGAAACTGAAAATAATTGATCATGGAAATGGTAGGTTATTGTAAGATCAATTTTATGACCCTCTTGTGTAGTTGAGTAGACTGAGGAAGATGGAGATCAAATTATCTGAAGGAACATCATTACATACTATAACTTATTCAGTCATTCTCCAATTGATGGCTATCCACTCAGTTTCCAGTTTCTTGCCATTACAAAAAGGCTACCACAAACATTTTTGCACCTATGGAGTACATTTCATTTTAGACCTTATTCCCAATCCATGGTTAGAAAATTCCCAACTTCATTTACTCTTCACATCTGCTAAATTTTAAGAATGAGTATGAAATCCACTTCTCCAATCCCAAATTATACAACCATCAATTCTGATGAATATGGTTCTCAACAATGTTGAGATGCTGTTATACATGTCAGTTCCAATGACCTTATGATTATGAGAGCCATCTACATCCAGAGAGAGGTCTGTGGGAACTGAGTGTGGGTCACAACGTAGCTTTTCCACTCCTTTTGTTGTTTGAATTTTATTTTGTTTCTCATTTTTTTCCTTTCTTGATCTGTTTTTCCTTGTGCAGCATGATAATTGTTTAAATACGTATACGTATATTAGATTTCTATATATTTTTACTATGTTTAGAAAAATCAAATGAAATGTAGTTTGTTGATTGTAGAGGGGAAGTACACCCTTGAACTTCAAGGGTGTACAATTGAAAGCAACAAGCAGAAGGTAGGAGTTTTCTAACCATGGATTGGGAATAAGACAGAGTATCAGTTGATGGAAGGAGTTTTACTAAGAAAGGCAGGCGAAAACAATGTTCTTCAGTCTACAACAGACTGAACCTGAACTTAAATCTTTTTAACTTGGTAGGAGCTACCAGAAATTATTCCAGAGGTATTCAGTGATACCTCTGTGACATCACTTAGTATAGAAAAGTACTGAAGTGGCAACTGGTTGCTATGTGTCAGGCACTTAAAAAAAATATTGTCTCATTTGTTCTCACAATAATTCTACAAGGTGGATGTTATTATTATCTCCACTTTATGATTGAAGAAATAGAGGTTAAGTAACTTGCCCATGGTCACCCTGCTAAGAAGTACCTGAGGTCACATTTGAAATCCAGGCCCAGTGCTCTAACTACTTTACTAGTAGTATACTATATAATAGACATATCAAAATCGTGAACATTTTTATTTTCTATCATTAATGAAAAATGGTTTTAAAAGGTTACTTATTCATTATATCTGTAATGTGATTCATTTTCTGATTAATTAGATCTTATATACTTTCTCAATGCTCCTTTCAATACCTTCACTTCAAACAATTAACCTTTTAAGTTACAAACCACTCCTCCTATTATCTGAGAACAATCATCCATCTTTTTTTTCATTCACTTTTACCCAATAGACATTTATAAAGTGCCTACTATGTGCAAGGCATTCAGCTAATTATTGGATGAAAAGATGAAACAATGATGGTCTTCTGTAGTTTACAATCTTTCTCTCTTTCTTCTTTCCTTCTCTTTCTCTCCCTCTCTTTTTTCTACCCTTTCTCTCTCCCCTTTCCTCTCTCTCTCTCTTTATTCTTTCCCTCCCTCTCCTCCCTTTCCCCCTTCTCTCTTCCCCTTTCCCTCTCTCCTTTTCCCTTTTATTTCCTCCTTCTCCCTCTCTCCCCCATTCTATAATATATACATATATGTATATTATATATACATATGTGTGTGTGTGTGTGTGTGTGTTTCCCTTGGAGACATTATAGATAGATTGATTGATGTAGCTTAGAAAAAGGGTTTTAGGCTTTCTAGCTTAGAAATTTTTTTCCTCTTTTATTTTCTTTTTAAAAAATGAGATCTTTTAGAAATGGGAAAAAGTATTTTCAGTAACCCAAATGAAAATTGGTGCATATGTTCTTTGACTTGAAATAAATAATTAAAGAGAAGAAAAACACATTTAATGGTTTTCAGTGTCTTAATGGCCAAATGGATTCTGGAGCAGAATAGAACTATTATCATGAATGACCTTGCTTCAAGTCAACAAGATCTAAAGTTATAAACTTTATAATAGAATTAATACAAAGATTTTTTTTCCAGAAGTAAAAGAAAAAACTTTAAAAGAGATATAATGAAGTGTTTGATTTTTGCTCATGACACATAATATTTAGCTAATGATACCATCACATTGCCAATTACCTTCCACGACTGGAAGGGACTTCAGAGGCCATCTAGTTTAAATTCCCTACCTTCATTTCATGTGAGGAAACTGGGACTGAGGGAGGTTAAGGGTCATATATGCAGGTTTTGTACTTATCATCACATTCCAGAGTTTATACTCTTATCTTCCTTATCTTTCTTCCTCTAGAAATTACTGTTTCTTTATAAACTTATACCTTTAGTGCCTAGGACAATGTTTTGCCCATAGAAGATGATAAATAACTTTTTATTGTTTTAATAGAATCTTTGTGTCTAATTCAGCCTGCTCTTCTAGATGCCTTTACTGACACTAAGTAGATTAGCTAAAAGCAGTTTTAATGGTAAGCACAAAATGCGAGGTAGAAAAGTCATATATCTTTCCCTTTTTCATTCAGTCCCTTCTCAACTCTCCTGTCCCTTCCTTGGCATATATTCACATTCTTGTCCTTTACAGCTCTCCCTCCCCTTCCCCCAATTTGTGGTGGTAATGTTTCATTTATCTAGCTACAACTATATCACATAAGTGACTTTTCCTGTTAACACAAAACTCTCCTTAGGCACTAATAATTTTTAAAAATTTAATAATTTAGGATATTTTTTAAATTGTGGGGTAAAAGAGAGGAAAGACAATAAACATTTTTTAAGTACCTACTATGTGTCAGTCTCTGTACTAAGCACCTTGTAAGTATTATCTCATTTAATCTACAGCCTTGTCAAGTAGGGGCTATTATTTTCTATACTTTATAGTTGAGGAAGCTGAGGCCAACAGAGTTTAATTAATTTGTCTTGGATCAGACAGCTAGGAACTATCTGAGGTCACATTTGTATTCAAGTCTTCCTAACTCTAGGTACAGCTTTCCATCTACTAAGCTATCCAGCTATACAACATATTTAGTTATTATCTTAAAAAAAGCATCAACCTAATTTTATTTTTGGGAGATGATTTAAGGTCATTATTGTGGTTAACAATTTTTGTACTTTTAGAATGTCCTGAAGTCTTCTGGAGAAGTTGTAGAGATTTGTTTATCTCTACAATAAACATAGTGGCTAAATGGTACAGTAGATAGAGCATCTGTGCCTGGAGTCATAAAGACCTGAATTCAAATCTGGCCTCAGGCACTAGCTGTGTGAACCTAGGCAAGTCACTTAGCTCTGTTTGCCTCAGTTTCCTCATCTATAAAATGAACTGGGGAAGGAAATGACAAACCATTTTAGTATTTCTGCCAGGAAAACTCTCTTGAGATCGTTGCCATTTTCTTCTTTGAAGTGATTCATCCAGGGTCACACAGATAGTAAGTGTCTGAGGCCACATTTGAATTCACGAAGATGAGTATTCCTGTCTCCAGGCCTAGTGCCATAAAGCTGCCCCCATCTACAGTTAATTCTATGGAGTTCATAGTCCTGGGTAAAACTGGTGAAGAATATTTTCATTCTTGTTTCCCCCTCTCCACTAAAAACCAGCTCTTAAACAATTATCTGATATTAGTAATTTAAACTTAAGGAGAATTACAATCAATATTTTATGTTTTCCAAGAGTTATCTGTATTCTAGCTTCCATTCTCATGGAATCTCTTAGAAACATTTCAGACTAAGGCCAGCAGGTGGGGGTGGTGCCTTCCCAGTGCCTCTTCAGGAGCTTTTTATGTGACCTGAACTAGACCAGGTCTTCCTATAGGAAAAAAAAAAAAAGAAAGAAAGAAAGAAAAAAAGACAGATCAATAGCAGCTATTTTACCTGTGAAAATTGAGGCTATTTTGAGTTATTTGGGCATGATCACCTTTAAAGTTTCTGAGAAGCATCATGCAGTGTTAAGAACTAGTGGGAGTTGGGGATGGAGTTGGGGGTATAATCAGAAGACTTAGTGTTATGAGTTTTAGTTTCTAGGATAAAGTTGATAAGCTCCTATATTCCTTTATCTGATCATAATCTTCTATTATTTCATCTTTCCCTGTATTTTTTTCACTTTAACTTCCTTTCTATATCCTCAAAGTGATCCCATCCAATTCATCTTCCCTAGAAGATTATAACCTATATTATCTGTACCTTCTAAATCTCAATGTCTAACTACTAACGTCTACCTTATCTTTTAAAAAAACCCCACATTTCCTATATGCTTAAAAATATCCTTCCTTGATCTTACCATTCCTGCTAGGTGCATCCTTTATTTCTCCTTCTTTTCTTGGTTAAACTCCCTAAAAACTCTGCATACCCTCATTGTTTCTATTCTCTCAATTCTAAACTTCTGAAATCAGACATCTGCATCAATTGTCATTTGATTGAAAATTCTCTGTCCAAAGTCATCGAGGATACATTAATTTCCAATCTAATGGCTTCTCAGTCCTCATCCTTCTATAGTCTTTGACACTGTTGATCACCTTGACTTCTGAATACTTTCACCTCTTTTGGGAATTCATCACATTGTTTGACTATTCTTTCTCACACTTCTTTGCTTGATCTTCATTGATGTCATGCCCAGTAACCACGGTTGTGCCCCAAGGATCTGTCCTTAATATTCTTCTTCTTTTATGCTGTTTCTCTTGGTTTGGTTGGGATATCCTGTAGCTATTTAATACTCAGCATATTCAAAGCAGAACACATGATTTTCCTCTTCCAAACTTCTCTATTATTATCAAACCAACATCCTCCCAGTCATTGAGTCTCATAAATTCAGGTCATTTTGAACTCCTTTCTAAAATTAACTCTGCATATCCGGTCCATTTCCAAGTCTTGTCATTTTTATTGTCACAACATATTTTTGTACATATTCTCTTCCTTATATACATTCATTTAGAGTCTTGGCACTGGCACTCATCTCTTCACAGTTGGATAATGGAGATAGTCTTCTCATTGTTCTTTTGTTTTCCCAATCCAATACATCTTCTGCTCAGTATGCCAAAGTAATTTCCCTAAAGTACAGGTCTAATTATGTCTTTCTCTTCTTTTCCTATTCAATAAACTCCAATGGCTCTTTATTGACTTCAAGAGCAAAATATAAAATATAGAATGCTCTGTTTGGCATTTATAATCTTCCTATCTTTGTTCTTTTTATACTTTATTCATCTTGCATTCTAGAATCCACCTACACTACCCTCTCTGCTATTCCTCAAATAGGATATTCTATCTCCTGATTCTAGGTCTTTGCACTTTATTTACCTCTACTGCTTGGCTTTCCAGGTTTTCTTTGTTACTCAATTCAAACCCCACCTTCTTCAGGAGACCCTTCTTGGTTCTTCCTATTGCCATTTACGAGATCCTTTCTTCTGAGGTGGCTTCTCATTGCTTTTGTGTGTATCTTGCACATATTGCATGCTGTTTTCCCAGATAGCTGAACTCCTTGAAGGCAGATAGTAGCAACAGCTAGAATTTACCTAGTGGTTTGAGGTTTTCTTTCTTTCTTTCTTTTTAAAATAATAATAGCTTTTTATTTTTCTGAATACATGCAAAGATAGCTTTCATTATTCACCCTCGCAAAATCTTGTGTTACAAAGTTTTCTCTCTCCTTCCCTATTTCCTTCCTCCCTAGACAGCAAGTGATTCAATATAGGTTAAATATGTGCAATTTTTCTAAACATAATTCCACATTTATCATGTTGCATAAGAAAAATCAGATCAAAAGGGAAAAATGAGAAAGAAAAAAAAACAAGCAGTGCTTTGAACTTTTCAAAGTGCTTTAAAGTATTACCTCGTTTTATATTTTTAACCATCCTAGGAGATAGGTACCCCATTTTATAAACTCCTCTTCTTTCCTCTTTCCTTTCTATTCCCCCTTCCCTTCCTCTTTCCTTCCTTTTCTCTCTTTTCTCTTTCTTCATCCTTCTTCTTCCTTATACTTCATCTTTCTTTTCAGTATAAGGAGCCATTTCATTACAAACTGTATACAGGCTAGCTATTCTGAAGATACATTATAATTATAGAATCCATGAATGATAATAGGTGATGTTTTACTTAGAGAGCATATGTTTTGTATCCTCTCATTTTATAATTATATTTTCTTGTATTTAATTATAATTTTATACCAATGTATGTGAGTTTAATATTGCTTTTCTATTAGATTAGCTGTGTGCTGATAACAATTTTTTTTTGCAAAGAATTTATTTTCAAATAAGTTAGAAACATATATGTAACATTTACAAACACTGCTGCTATGTGGACACTGTGGGTACTTTCCCTCTATCTTCTCTATTGGTCTTTCTCAGTCTTCAACCCACATATGTAAAGAAAGACTAGGTTCAGTCCTGGGGGAGATTGGTTCTTAAAAGAGAGGGGTCATGTTTTTTCTTGAACTATCTGGCTTTTTATATATCTACCACAAAGTTCTGGGGGAAATGATTTAAATCGTAGTTTGGAATCATGTCTGGAGACTCTGTAAAGAGGGAGAAAATGTAAAAGTACTCATTGTACAAGATAAGTCAGGTATAAGACTTAATTATTTCCTCCATCTACCAAAAATATTCTAACCACAAAAGAGAAGAACATATTGATGGGAAACTTAAGCAAGAAACAGTAACTGAAAACTATAATTGTACTTTCCAGATGGATTGGGACTGAAACATTAGGATACGTGGCATTTTGTGGGACAGTTTTATTGGCATTTCACCTTTGACTTGATTCTACACTATTTAACTCAATGGCTGTGTCTTCTGTCAAAACTGATCTGAGAGTAGGCTCACCTTTCTGTTGGTGGCCATTTTTTCTGATGCAGACATTCATACTGCTGGTCAGCTTTGACTGAGGAACTCTGGACTCTTAAACAAGTCACAAGGTTCTCTCTAAAGGTGAGCATGTCCATCTTGGGATTTATGCTCAGAGAAGAAACATAACATAGAAAAGCCAGCAAGAGATCCAACTCATTCACACATGTTCCCATTTTGGTTGCCAATCAGTGCTGCTGGGGTAAGGTGGTTAAATTGACCCTCATCCCCCTCCTCATGGGAAGGCCAGAGATGGAGAGATTCCTGCTGTACTTCCAGAAACATATAGGAAGGGTGAGTCAGGAGGTGTTTCTCCTTATAAAATGTCTCTTACCACTCTGGGAAGTAGGAATGGTGAGGAGGACTGGTGGGACATTCAGAGTTTGCATCATTATATCAAAATACTGAATCCTTTCTGGGTTGAGCCATATGTTTCCCAGAAAGTGACTTCTTTGGAAACTCATCATTCTATTGAGTGTATTCTGATCAAGGCAGAGCAGGGCAGCCTGATTTTAAGCTACACAGATATTAATATGTATATCATATATATGTATACATTTATCATGTGTTTTATAAATATAATATGGATTTTATATATGTAATATTATATATGTTTATGTACATTGATATGTACATAATTAATATTTAATATTTTTAGGTGAATAGATATTAAATTGTGATTAGTATTGTTAAGGACTGATTTGGAAATAACCAAGGAATAGTATGGATATTATGATCATAGACTGTTAATTGGCACAATGGATTGTGAGCTGGGCTTGGAGTCTCTGGAGTCAGCAAGACCTGAATTCAAATCCAGCCATAGACACTTCCTAACTATGTGACTGGGCAAGTCATTTAAACTCTGCCTCAGTTTTCTTAACTATAAACTGAGGATAATAATAGCACCTACCTTGCAGGGATGTTGTAAGGTTCAAATGAGATATTTGCAGCGTAGTACCTGGCACACAGTGAATGCTGTGAATGAATAGCTGCTTCGCTTATACTTGGTTCTCCATTTGAATCTTTGTTCTTTACTTGGTAAATATTATAGAAGAACATAATCACTATGTAAACAGTTCATTTTTAAGGACTATGAACAACAAAAAGACAAGTTAATGTCTACACATTGGGGTTGGTGGAATGTAAGATAAATGAGGAAAAAAAATTTGAGGTCTTTTAAATATTTAGTTTAACTTCTCCAAGTTTAAAGTGATTGTACAACTGATGACTCTTCTCGTCCAACCTTTTGAATAAGGGTAATTCAGAGGTTCTTTCATTCCCAGACTCAAGCATTAATCAATTTATCTCTATACCTAAACTGCATTTAAATTGAATACTTTTCATTTTTGTTCTTCAGGGAATAAATATTATATTCTTCTCAGTTGTACTTTTACTTGTTTATTTTTGGAGAAAAAACATTCAATCTCATTTGAGAGATGTCATCACTAATTAGATCTTAAACTGGAGATTAGCATATTCCTGAGGAAAAAAGCACTAGTCCTTCTCATCTTCCTTCCAGAACACTGCTAGAATCAATGCTTTCTGTCTTCTAGTCACCCATAACCCCTCTGATTCCTCACATCCCAGGACAACTCTATTATATTCTTAGTTTTTTATTAAGATTGATCTTAAGCTTTTATTATCCAAATTTTGGTTGCCCAGGAGGGCTTGTTTCCTTTGAAATGTTGTTGCTATGGAATTATCTGCCTCCAGCAACATGGTTTCACCCAAAATAATATTTTCCTTGAAATGCTCATGATTTCAGTTGTGGTTTCCCAGAGATCAATATATAAAATGGCTATTTATAAAATGATTGCCATTGTAGTAATTTATGTAACTTTTTCAAATGTATTAAATAGAATGTTCAAAAAATGGAAAAATTAAATGCTAAATATATATGTCTTAAAATATTCTATCTTAAAACTTCAAAATTTCATATTGAAATCATAATAATTATTTTCATAAGCAAACATTTAAAATTTTTAAAGTAACCTTCAGTTATATATAGGATTTTAGCATATAAAATGATAAAGTCATTTACCCAGAACATACAATTTATATGTCTTACTAAAAACATAAGAATTTATTATCAAAATGGACAAATATTAAAAAACCCATAGAAAACCTGTGTCCAAGCCTTACAACATACCTCTATTTTCTATCTAAGGCCTAAAATCTGCACCAAACTCTACATAATTATGGCATCATCAAGAGAATGATGAAAAAAACTCATGGCATAATATTGTACAGCCTTTTCTTCCCCCAAAATAAATGGGTGTGGCACTAAGCAGTTAAAGGAAGGGTTAAACTATCACTTCTCCCTGATTTATTTCATATCACTTGTATAAGATTGCTAAATGTCAAAAAGTGTTTATTTTTTTTCTTTTTTGCTAACAGTATTAAAACTGAACATACTGCGAGACATAAGGTAGCAGGTGTCTTGGCTCTAAACTATCAAGTCTGTGGGCATTCTGTTATAACAGGTGCTCCAAAAAATTTGAACAGATTTTAACAAGAGCTGTATGGGCTTTTTAATTAGCCTGGTTATTCAGCATGTGTAAAAAGCATTAGGTATGTGCTTAAAACATCCTAGGGTCTAACAAACAAATGCTTCCCATAGTCCCTTTTTTGGTTTCTAAATGAAAGCTTCTTGCTTTCTGCTACCACATTTGACGTTCGTGTTCCCCTTTATTACAGAGTCTCTCAGCTGAAGTAGAATTATGACAAAGAATTCTAAGCATGATACTTAAAAGCTAAGATCTAGTATTCTATTCTTTTAAGTGTGCTGGACCACTTGAGATAATAGGGACACTTTACCTATACAGATACATTTAAACATCTCTATACCTTATAAAATAAGTTCTTATACTACAGAATCTCAGAGTTGGAAAGGATCTAAAGGCCAATTTAGCCTATATCTGAATAACAATCTTTTCCATAATATGCCTAATATCAGTTGGAAGTCTTCCAGGGAGGGGAAGCCCACTACCACCAAAGGTAGCCCATTCCACTTTGAGATTGTTTTAATTTTTGGACATTTTTTCTTTTCATCAAGCTTAAATATGTCTCTACATTCTCCACATGGTGTTCCTCTTTCTGTTCCCTGAGATCAAGAAAAATGATCTAATCCCTTTCTCATGGCTTCATATACTGGAAGACAGCCATCATCTTAAGCCTTTTCTTCTCCTAGCGAGACATCTTCAGTTCCTTCAAGAATTCTGCTTTTCTTTCTTAGAGTGCTCTCTAGATTTATTCATATCCTTACAAAATATAATATTCCATTTATGGTCTTACTAGGACAGAGTCCATTGAGACCACTACTACCCTCATAGTACACAATATATCTTTATGCTAACTATGCCTCCTAATGAAGTATAACTATAATGAAGTATATATTTCATCACATAATTATCTTAAAGTGAGATTGTAGTTCAGCAAAATTCCCATTTTTTCATTTTAGCCAAAGTGCCCTTCAATGAATTTTTCATTGAATATTTGTTGAGTACCTACTGTGTACAAGGAACTATGCACAACGAGAAAAATGGAAACTTAGGAAAATGGGGGAGGAAGGAAAAAATTAAGATGATATTCTACTGAGGGGAAACAATATAGAAAATGCACATATATACATAAATATAGATAGATAAATAATGTATACAAAGAAGATATAAAATAATTTTTATTATAATTTTTTATTGACAGTACATATGCATGGGGTAATTTTTTATAACATTATCCCTTGCACCTGTTTCTGTTCCGATTTTTCCCTTCCCTCCCTCCACCCCCTCCCCTAGATGGCAGGCAGTCTTATACATATTAAATATGTTATAGAAAGATATAAAATAATTTAATAAGTTGACAGAGTGTTAGCAATTTAGTGGTTCAATAAACTCATCCTGTAGGAGGTGTCAAAAGAATGTGTCTTTGAATAGATCTAAGGATTTTAAGAGAAAGACTAGAGAAGGAAGAGAATTCCAAGCATGTAGGACAGCAACCTTGGAGGTGGCAGCTGGAAAGTCAGGTTCAGTGAATAGAAAGTAGGTCAGCTTGGAGAGAACATACTATATAAGAGGAAGAAAAATAAAATTAGTCTGGGGAGAAATGGTTGGATCAGATTATAAAGAGTGTTATTGGAGAAGGGGAGCCAAGATGGTGGAGAAAAGGCAAGAGCTTTGTCTTTTAACTTAAATATGAGGCTTTACATTTATCCTTATTAAATGTTGTTTTATTTAATTTAACCTAATGCTCTAGTCTTTGAAGAAATTTTTGGATTCTGATTCTCTCATCCAGTATTTTAACTCTCTCTTAGAGTTCTGTGCCATTTATAAATTGAATAAGGTAAGCTATCTATATATTGATCTAAAGCCATTAACAAAAATGTTAAACACCACAGTCCTTAGCATAGATTCCTGGGGTATGCCATTAGAGACCACCTGTGACTTCCATTCCTGAAAATTGTAGTGTGAGAAAAACTCTCCACATGTGCAAATTTCTGTGATTTCCAGATTATTGAACTTAATGATTAATTAATCAATACATATGCATTTATTAGGTGTGGACTTTGAGACAGGCACTATATGTATCCCAGGAGCTTCCGGTCATTAAACTGTTAGATTGAGGCTAGAAATATTAATATAGGAAAAATCTATTAATTTTGCACATTTTTGATAGATATTATCTCAATCCTTTTTGATAAATGTAGCCTTGAGTTCTGAAGAAAAGTTTTGATGTTTGAGTAATATTTAGGCCAGGGATATGGTGAGAAAGTGATGTATTCTCAAAAGGGGAGTGGAAAAAGAGGAAATGTAATTGTGGAATAGAGAAAGATCCTATATTTCTTTTTCTCTTGTTAAAGTCTTAGACTATTAGAACATTAATCAATTTTATGCAAATGTCTAATCAAAGAAAAAAAAAAACCCAAGTCTTTCAAATGTGGAAAAGAACACAAAAACATGCAGCCTTTTCAAATCCTTACTTGTCCCAATACTTTTACTGTTTGATTTAACCAAATATGAAACATGATTCTTTTTAAATTAGATTGGCAAAGCAAATACTACTGAAAATGTAAAAGGAAATGGCATTTATACAAGAATTATATTCCAAACCTTTTAAATACTCTAAATTCTTTTAAAATGAAAATAGAACAAGAGAGTAGGATACTTGTAATATCAGATTTAAATATTTTAGAATAAAAAATACATGCTGATAGTCTACTCAGATATTCCATTTGATTCACGAGAGATAAATTCATATATAATTTTTCAAAGCATGGCTCTCTTTTTCTCATAACACTCCCATATAGTGAGTTAGAGGGCCCACTGGTTCTTGAATCAAATTACCTAGATTCAAATTCTGTCCTATGGTCAATAACTTTGGGAGCCTGGACAAATTACTTAGCTTTGGTCTCAGTTTCCTCATGTACAGAATGATGTGGTTGGCTTAGATATCATCCAAGTTTCCTTTTAGATCAAGAACTATGATTTTATGATCTTATGAAGTTTGTTAGGGTAGGTATTGTTATCTTATTTTTATAGATAAATAAACTGAGGTAATTTATTTAAGATCATATTCTGCATAATTGATACTCAAACTCAGGTCCTATGACTCAAAATCCAAGCTTTTTTCCATTATCACACACTTTTTGGGTATGTATGGTCTTATCAATCATTGAGGAGATTTGGTTGCCCATGTTATGGTGGCAGCATGTCTTTTTCCAAAGCAAAGCAAAACAGCAAGACTTGTCCTGGGCGAGATTGACTTTTTGGCATCCTACAGGGTTAAATACTCAAAGTTCAAAAGTAATAGAGAGATCCAATGGCAGAGTGAAAGCACGATTTGATTTTGAAATATTTATTAAGAATCCAATATATACAAGACATTCTGATAGACGCAGAGAAAGCTAAACAGATGAAAAAAATAATAGTCTACCCCCTGAAACACTGTATACTCTAATAGAATAGATGGCCACATGATGTAGTGAAAAGAGAATCATCACAGTAAAAGGCATGATTGTATTATGAACTTGTTATGACTTTAGAAAAGACATTTACTTCTCTTAGTTTCCTTATACAGAAAATGGCAGGTGCGGCCTAAAAGACATTTTAGATACATCCTAATCTATGTTCTATCTAATCTGTCTTCTAAATTCGGGGTTCAATCTATCTAATCAATGTCTGTATTCTGTTGACAAATTTATCAAAAGACTGGATGAAAATCTAAGTCTGAGTGTATCACCTAGGCTATCAGAAAACCATATATTCAATTTCTAGTATATCAGTCTTCCTTTTCCCAGATGGCATTAAGGACTCAGGTAGTTACTTACCATCTACAAAGAGGAAATTTCAAAAGTCAATGTTGTTTTGTATGTACAGTAAAAAAGTCCCCTGCACTCTGAGTAATAGACAGGATTTCCTTTCTGAGCAATTTTTTAAAATGGGGTCTAGCTAAAAGTATGGTACAATTAGTAATCAACCTTTGTCATTTAACACATCCTTTAGTCATTTAATACATCTTGAAAAAGGTAATGCTGTGCTTACTAAATATAAGGTTCTCACATTCAGAGATTGAAAAAAAAAACATCTTATTTAGTGCCTGTTCAGCACTCTGTTGTTTTAATACTGTTATCTGCATAGCAGGTGGCTCTCTGAGCCCCTCTCCCAAGACTTCATATTTGGAGTGGTGGGGCATATTACAGCTTCCATGCTTCAACTGTAATATGCAGCAACCACCACAAGATGGGACATTTCCCTTGTTGAAGTGAAGGTTCTGAATGGATTTCAGAATACCAGATGATACCTCCTGCTAGGGACATGATGCCCTCTCAGCTGGAAAGCAGAGAAACATTATGTGTATGAGGAGGAGGTCTAGTTTAGGCTACTCTTAAAGGACCAAATCCAGATTTTTTTTTTTTTTTTTTTGAACATGGCAACCCTGGAGTTAAAATCTTGAGCACAAACAGGCCAAAATGAATGGAGACCACAAGTATGTTAATTACCTCTTCAAATGACTTAATTATGGATTTAGTTGCCAGATTTTACACATACAAATAACAAGGGGGTGAAGGTATCTCATTCACATAAGAATATGTTAGAAGCCTAGGAAATAATTGTAGTGACATATGAGATGCTCATTATATTTTCCTTTATTATTTTCCATCCTTATCCATGATTCCTACAGAGCTGGCTTGCTAAAATGCAGAGCATAGTAACTCTACTTTGTCTGAATTCACTACATTGCCTGAAATCAGGCAGCATCTGGAAAGAGTCAAATTCTTTGTCTCAATGCAATCAAGAAGTATCTGTAAACTAGTTTTGGAAGCACTTGACTGACAAACTCTCTAGAATGCCCTTTCTTCAGCACCTTGAACTTCATTCTAAATGAGATACCATACTACTCATTTTTATTTGCATAATGTTAGTTAGAAAACGAGTGCTCAGAGAAGTCCAATATTCCTGAAACTTGGCCTTTGGGTTCAATCTTCAGTTGACCAAGAGACCCTATAAGAGAATGGCCAATCCTCTAAATGAGACCATTAAATATCCCCAAACCAAGTTGCTAAATTAGAAAGACTTATTAGCAAGCCAAACAGCAGTAAAATAAGAGTAAAATAACCAATTATGGCTTATTCTTCTTGACATTGAGTTTAGCAGTTCTGAACATTTTTCATTGTACTGCATTTGAGGTCAATTAGAATTCAGGAGATCTTGGAGTCAGTTAGTGAACATGTTTATAATTAGATAAGGGATAGGAAGAGGTTGATGAGCCTCATTAGGGCTGGCTGGGTTGTTTTTTTTCTTCGGTTTTTGTTGGGATTCCACCTCCCCCTCCCTTGCCACCTCCACTTTAATCCACTAGAAATATGATACTGTCTTTATTCTTTGGAATTTTTTTTAGATAGAAAGAGCACCTGTTAACATTAAAAAAGTTGGCTTCAAATTGCTATTGTTGACAGGAATGAAAATAGCTATATTATCCATGATAGGGTGTATTCATGCTGGTTATTACTCATAATAAAAGGAAGTCATTTTACTAGTTCCATACTGATTCAAGATTTAAGATTCTTTGTAAATCTCAAGTGAAATAGCAGTTCTGAAATATTTTTTTTTAAAGAAGAAGAAACTCCCTAAAAACATAAATAAGAGACCCAAGGAGACATATACTTGTATTTTGACATCACCTCAGACATAAATTACTCTTTGATGATAAAAATGGAGTTTGTTATTGATTTTGTGGGAAAGAAATGTGACTAGAGATTGGGGGTAGTAGGAAGGGATGTTGTTGATTTTGTTCAACTCTGAGACTCATCATTATTTTATAGGACTTTGAGAATAATACTTTAAAATTTTTGCTCTTGTTTCCTTTCTGTCTTTCCTGAAAGCCTTGTCTGAAGGATGACATTTTCTATAAATCTACACATATTCTGATGATGAAGTTTTTCTGATAGCCTCTACTAGGCCTACATCACTAATTCCACAGATCTTTATCAGTGCACATATAGTAAATAACTCCAAGGTACTCATTGCAAGGAGCCCAGTTGCATTGATATGGGTATTTTTTTCCCCTAATCTCAGCAGATAATTCCTCTCAGCCTAAGTAGTTGGTCTTCTTGAATAGCTGTGGCCAATCTTTTTTAACATCAACAACAATAGTAGCGGCTATTGCTGTTGTTGTTTACCCTTTGTTCTTGACAAGGACCATGCCATTAAGGAGGTGAAGTCATGTTGTGCAAGTGAATTGGATTTAAATGAGGGAAGAATATGCAATGTAATCTGCCTCATTTTTCCTTCCAGAGCAATCTGGGTCCAGTGGTCAGATATAGATCAGGATGACTAGAGATGGCTCTGGATGGAATGAGAGACCTTGTTCTTTTTAAGCTAAGGTCTTCAACAGATCTCAGTTAGTGATTAAGGCTAAGTAGCAATTGAGGCAAAGAATCTTCTCTTTCACCTAGTCAAAAAAAAAAAACAATCTAAATAAATAAATAAATAAATCTGGGAGGGTAAGCTATTTAGATTTCCCTCCTTCTTTCTTTCCTACCTTCCTACTTTCCTTTCCTCTTTCCTTCCTTTTTTCTCCTCCCATCCTTCCTTTCCTCCTTGCTTCTCTGTCCACAGAAAATATCATACCCTTACTTACAGATATATGTATAAACAGAATAAATAATAATAAAAATAATAGCTAGTATTTGTATAGTTCTATGAGATTTGCAAAACATTTTTACATATATTAGTTTATTTAATCCTCACAATAACTTTTTAAGATATGTGCTATTATTATTTAACTCGTTAAATCATATTCAATCTGAGTCAATCAGAATCCAAACAATTTCCAAATGCTGCTTGGATTGGGACCTATTGGTGGCTATGCAATGAGAATAAGGGTGGTTTTATTTTAAGGCATGGTTTTTAAGAAAGCTATCTAGCCAATAAGTCTGAAGTTCAGAGAGCCAAAAAGAAAAGAAGCTATGATTTATATGGCACATTAAAATTTGAAAGTTCTTTATGTGTATTAACTTATTTGGTCTTCCTAACAATCTTATCAGGTAGATTTTTACACCATAGGAAACTGAGGCTGAAAGCAATTAAGTGACTTTCTCAAGTCATAAAGCTAATAAGTGCATGAGGCAGGATTTGAACTCAGATCTTCCTTACTGCAACCTGGTGCTTTATTCACTATGTTAATAATTTAATGACAAACATACAGTTTATGATTGGGTCCTTGCTTTCCAATCCATGCTGGTAGACCTCACTAGATTTTTCACTCTATTGATGTAGACCCATAAGATTCTAGAGTCATCTCTCTACCATAATGTTGGAATGGGTGTTCAATAGAGTTGCATAATTGAATTGGTTATGAGGAGAAGGAAAGAGGAAGCATTGTCTCCAAAGTTAGTCTTAGAGAGAGCCCTGTGATCATGGACACACAGTCAGCATGTGTCAGAGGCAAGACTTTAAATCCAGGTCATGTTGGCTTTAAAGCTAGCTTTCTGGTGAAATAAATAAAGAGGTGGAAAATTGTTTCTCTTGGGAAAAAGGTATGTGAGAGTCCAGCTAACAGCTTCTTCCAGCAGAGTCCTTGGGATTGAAAGTATTCATTCTATCCTCCCAAGTGGCATTTAGATTCATAGAACTGGAGGAAGGGGTTTGAGGATGAGAACTAAGGACTAAAGGATTTGGAGTGAAGAAAGAGAAAAAATCAGTTTGGAAGGAGATGAGAAAAGCTGAATGTGTTGGATATGAAAAAGAGAAGAAATAAAAGACTTGTGTGTGAGGAAGAAAAAGAAGGTTAAGTTGGTTGGAGCGAATGAAGAGGAATAATGTATAATAAACCTGGAAAGAAAAATTAAAGTTAGGCTGCAAAGAGCTTTAAATGCCAAACAGAAGAGTTTGTATTTGATCCCAATAGAGAACCACTGGAATTCACTGAGTTGAGGAGGTGTCAGGTCAGACCTGTCCTGAGAAAGGAGGGCTCCACCATGACACTGATAACAAATAAGAATCCTTCCACACATTCCTAACTAGCCTATATATTTTCCAAGGAAATGGATACCCCTAAAAAAACCTTTGATCTGGCCAGAATATGTGAATTTAAAAAAAGAGAGAAAAGGTTCTCACCCTGTTCCTCCCTTACAAGGGAAGCCAAACAGAATTTTCCCAGGTAGGTCTTTCTAGACTTTAGGGGATTCAGTATCTTAGGGTAAGTTTTAGAACAAAGATGCAAGTGTACAGCTGATTTAGATTAGTCTCACATATGGCACAGATAGGAAAGCATTCTCATATAGTTGCCTACAATGGAAGTAGTTAGTTTTGGTTTGTATTTACTATCATTAAAAAATTCTTTTATGGGGCAGCTAGGTGGCACAGCAGATAGAGCACCAGCCTTGAAGTCAGGAGGACTGGAGTTCAAATCTGGCATCAGACACTAACACTTCCTAGTTGTGTGTCTGTAGGCAAATCACTTAACCCCAATTGCCTTAGCAAAAACAAAAAAATCCTTTTATGCTGGAAATATTCCCCTCTATTCCTTTCTTCTCCCTGCTCTTGCTTCCAGATATACCTTTCTGAGCTTTCTAGGAAATATTACTGCAGGGGGGAACTTCTATGTAATGCTTAATGTATTTCCTTTGAACTCTGAGGAATTCTACCTCTGTTGGGTCTAGTATTTCTTTTTCATCTTGCCCTTTGTGTGAATTTGTATCTCTCCATCCTTAACAATGGAGTCCTTAACAATGACACAGGGACTCATATTTTGTGCTCCCGAAGGCCAACAATTCCATATGACCATTGTCCCCAAATCTATTAGGATGGGACTCTCTCTTTATTGATGGAGATAAAAGCCTTTCCCTAGGTGATGAGCCAAGAAGTTATTGGATCAAGACAGAGCTTCAGTTTTAAGTCTTTAAGTACCCCCTCTTCAAGCTTCAAGTTTTCTTCAACTTTTCAGTTGCTTTGAGTACTCCTGGCTTCCAGTTTTGAGAGATAAGATGGAAGAGGTAAGCCCCAATTCAAATTGTTGAAGGAAATGTTTCTGGGAAAATATGAAAGGATCTGGCAGTCTCCATTATGTCCACATATCCCCCTTGTCACTCTAGAGACTTTGGGGAGTTTCTGTTTGGCTGAGATCAAGGACTCTCTCTTAGTTGAGCTAAGTTACTTTATCTTCAGTGGGAGAGCTTCTTCACTCTGTCTTGTCTGGCATACATTCTTCTATGCATACCTTCTTTGATTTCTATTATGCTTTGGCATTTTTTTGGTACTTTACTATATGTGTTTACTATATGTATGTGGAAATAATATTTGGTGAGAAAGAAGTCAAATCTTGGTATAGGGTTTGGGATTATCCAAGTCCCCCAGAAGTGACAAAATGATTAAAAGTTAAATGGAATTCAATCATCTATATATCTCTTAGATTAACAATATTTAACAGAACAAACAGATAAAATTGTGGCCCCAGCACCTTTTCTCTTTGAGGTCATATTCCTGCTTCTTTTCTTGGCACCAATGAAAGTCTTCTTTGGAGAAGGGTGGAGCAAAAAGAGGGTAGAGAAGTCTATTCTCCCTTTCTTCAAGGACAGTCCCTTGCTACACATGAGCCTCACTTCACACGTGGAGTCATTTATATAATTGCTATGTAAGTGTCTATGAATGTGAGGGATGAAGGATTCATGGGACTGCTCCAAGATGATCAGATTATGAGCTATGGTGGTTGATGATGAGAAATCTAAGTAAAGAGCTCTGTGTTTTCCTCTTCTTTCTAGTATACAATATAAGTGTTAGAAGGAATATAATACATTCAAGTAAAGGCTGGATTCTTTGCTTTACAAAAGGATTCACCACAAATTCCTTTAAATACTATGGTCTGAATATATTTAAAATGTGATTTTATTTTAAAATTAATTTGTATAATTTCCAGGATCCTATGTATTACCCAAAATAGGAATCAACTACAATGTGTTTTTTAAAATCTTTCTCATTTCTATAATTTTGATGATTTAGGAGTTTAAGTGTTTTTTTCTACCTTCATTTTCATTTCCTGACTTCACCACCATTCCTAGCAAATTTTGAACTTCAGTCAAGAATACAAAATTTTCTACCCTAATGGGTATGGCAGCTCAGTGGATACGATATAATGCAGGGCCTAGAGTGAGAAAGACTCATATTTGTGAATACAGCCTTAGATCCTTACTAGCTATGTGACCCTGAGCAAGGGATTTTTTTTTTTTTTTGCCTTAGTTTCCTTATCTGTAAAAGAGGCTGGAAAAAGAAATCTTTGGCAAAAATGCCAAAATGCCTCCTAAATGGAAGCATGAAGAGTTGGATACAACTGAACAATGACAGCAAATCCTAATGGCATGGTATGCTTGATACCTCATATTTTATATATTTTACTTACCTCTCAGGTTTGCATGCCTGAGGCTTATGCTTCACTTGCTTAAATCTTATTGAAGCTATGCTAATCTTCCTTTTATTTGGGCTACATTTTTTCTCCTATAATTTTTACTTTCCTAAAATAAACATCTTAGTGGAGGTTTTAAAATTTGGCAGTACTTTAAAAATATTTTTTATTAAAGCTTTTTATTTTCAAAACATATGCATAGATAATTTTCAAAATTCACCTTTGCAAAACCTTGTGTTCCAAATTTTTTCCATCCTTCTCCCCACTTCTTCCTCTAGACAGCAAGTAATCCAACATATATTTATATGTTTATATATATATATATATATCCACATTTATCATGCTGCACAAGAAAATCAGATGAAAAAGAAAAAATGAGAAAGAAAATAAAATGCAAGCAAAAAACAACAAAGAGAATGAAAATATTACGTAGTGATTGACACTCAGTTCCCATAGTCCTATTTCTGGGTGCAGATAGCTCTCTTCATCACAAGACCATTGGAACTGGTCTGAATCACCTCTTTGTGGACAAGAGCCCTATTCATTAGAATTGTTCATTGTATAATCTTGCTGTAGTCATAACAGTACTTTTTAAAGATACTTCCCAAATCTGTATGTTCAGCTCTTGTTTTTGTTTTTTTGGGGGAGAGGGGCTAATCTTCAAAAATTAAAAAAAAAAGAATCTTCCCCAACTTATAAAAAGAGGCTTTAAAATAGCAGAGAAGAAAACATGTGCTTCTCTTCCTTGCAAAAAACAACCACCACCACAAAAAAACCCAATAAAAATAAAAACAAACAACCCCAAGTACCAAAAAGAAATAAAATAAAAACCAGACTTAAAGCCTTCCTCTTCCTTCTGTTAGAAAGATACTTCTTTGCTCACAGACCTTGTTAGCAAAAGTGTGGACTGAGAAAATTGCATGACCTCTCTTTCATTGTGGACCCTAATGATATTAAGCACATTAATGATCCATTTGTTACTTCTCCTTCAGCTGTTATTATTTCCACAAAGGAAATGCATTATTAATTTAAAATCTTCCTCCTCTCTCTCCTCCCATTATTAATACTACAGGATCTCAAATATTCATATTGCTTTGAATATTGTCAATTTTACTGTTTGCGGTTTTGATGACTGTAATATGTTGCAATACCAGAATCTTATAGATATTGAAAAAGAACAGTTACATGCCTTCATTGCAGAGACATTCCTCCCTGAAATTTGGATTCTTGTCTTGATTGCTAATAATCTAGAAAAAAAATGCTTTAGTTCTATGAATACTTAACCTCATGAGAATAGGCCAGACCCATTTTAGTAGAGGAGAGTCCTCTTACATGACAATTTTCTTAAAACAGGTCATATTCATAAAATACTATGAATGCCAATATTCTTTTCATGGTGTCATGGGATTTCAAATAATAGAATACTTGAAGCTCAGAATAATCAAAATTGTAGGTCATGCTGGTCCAGTAGTACAGATGGTGGCTGAATAGGCTTCCACAACATATGTCAATTTTGGCCATATCTTCCCCAGAGGAACCCACTAGATACATCGGGTATCTTATTCTCTACTGTTTAATATATCTAGCTGGTTACTTCAGTAAGATCATCAATGCCTTGAAAAATTATAAGCACATCTTCATTGCTCTCCACCTCCTCCAAAGTAAAGCTGTTGCCTAATGATTAGAGGTAACAGTTTAATTAGATGAGTTCTTTAAAAAAATTTTATTGATAACTTTTATTTTATTATATCATGACCAGAAATATGTTTACTCTTTAATATTCCCATTGGGAAGCTTCTTTAGGTCTTCTAAATATAATTTCACTTTTTCTACAAGTCATTGATCTCTCCATTTTTTCTTATTTCTTTTTGTTAGATTTATTTTGCTTTGAAAGAGGAATATTAAAAATAGACTTAATCATTGTATTATTATCAATATCTTTTTGCAACTCGGCTTTTTCTTTTTAAAAAAATTATTAAAGCTTTTTATTTACAAAGCATATGCATGGGTAATTTTTCCAACATTGACCCTTGCATAACCTTTTGTTGCAAATTTTCCCCTCCTTCTCCTACTTCCTCCCCTAGCTGATAGATAGTCTAATACATATTAAATACGTTGAAATACATGTTAGATCCAATATGGTTCTACACATTTATACAATTATCTTGTTGCCCAAGAAAAATCAGGTCAAGAAGGAAGAAAAAGAAAAACTGAGAAAAAAACTAGAATGCAAGCAAATAACAACAGAAAGAGTGAGAATGCTATGTTGTATTCCATACTCTATTCCTTTCTCTCTCTGGGTGTAGATGGCTCTCTTCATCACTGAACAAGTGGAACTGTTTGAATCATCTTACTATTGAAGAGAGCCACATCCATCAGAATTGATCATCATATAGTCTTATTGTTGCGACATATAATGATCTTGTTTTGCTCATTTCACTTTGCATCAGTTCAGGTAGGTTTCTCCTCTCTGATATCATCCTGCTGGTCATTTCTTACAGAACAATATATTCCATAACATTCATATACCATAATTTATTCAGCCATTCTTTAATTGATGGGAATCCATTCAGTTTCCAGTTTCTAGCCACTACAAGAAGTGCTGCCACAAACATTTTTGCCTATGTGGGTCTCTTTCCCTCCTTTAAGATCTTGTTGGAATATAATCCCTGTAGAAACACTGCTGGATCAAAGGGTATGCACAGTTTGATAACCCATAGAGCATAGTTCCAAATTGCTCTCCAGAATGGCCAGATCCATTCACAGCTCTACCAACAATGTATTCGTTCCCCACTTTTCCCACATCCCCTCCAACATTTGTCATTATCTTTTCCTGTCATCTTAGCCAATCTGACAGGTGTGTAGTGGTATGTCAGAGTTGTCTTAATTTGCATTTCTCTGATCAATAGTAATTTGGAGCACCTTCTCATGTGGCTACAAATAGTTTCAATTTCTTCATCTGAAAATTGTCTGTTCATATCCTTTGACTATCAATTGGAGAATGGCTTAAACTATTATAAATTTGAGTCAATTCTCTATATATTTTAAAATGAAGCCTTTATTAAATCCTTTGCATGTAAAAGTGTTTGCCAAGTTTATTGCTTCATTTCTAATCTTGTCTGTGTTAGTTTTGTTTGTAGAAAACCTTTTTTAACTTAATGTAATCAAAATTATCTCTTTTATAATCAATAATGATCTCTAGTTCTTCTTTGGTCACAAATTCCTTCCTTCTCCACAAATCTGAAAGGTAAATTATCCTGTTCTTCTAATTTGTTTATAGTATCATTCTTTATGTCTAGATCATGAACCCATTTCGACTTTATGGTGTGGTCTATGCCTACTTTTTGCCATATACTAGTTTCCAATTTTTCCAGCAGTTTTTGTCAAATAGTGAATTCTTATCCCAAAAGGTGGGGGCCTTTTGGTTTGTCATACTAGATTGTTATAGTCATTGGCTATTTTGTTCTGTGAACCTAACCTATTCTACTGATCAGCTAGTCTATTTCTTAACCAGTACCAAATGATTTTGATGACTGCTGCTTTATAGTATAATTTTAGATCTGGTACAGCTAGGCCACCTTCATTTGCTTTTCTCTTCATTAATTCCTTTGAAATTCTTGACCTATTGTTCTTCTAGATGAATTTTGTTGTTATTTTTTCTAATTCAATAAAATAATTTCTTGGCAGTTTGATTGGGATAGCAATAGATAAATAGATTAATTTAGGGAGTATTGTCATCTTTATTATATTTGCTTGAAGTGCACAAGCACTTGATATTTTTCCAATTGCTTAAATCTGACTTTATTGTGGAAAGTGTGGAAGTAGTGTGTGGAAAGTAAAGTAGTTTTGCTTATAAAGTTCCTAACTTTCCCTTGACAGATAAATTCCCAAATATTTTATTTTATCAACAGTTATTTTAAATGAAATTTCTCTTTGTATCTCTTGCTGTTGGATTTTGCTAGTGATGCATAAGAATGCTGATGATTTATGTGGATTTATTTTGTATCCTGCAACTTTGCTAAAGTTGTGGATTATTTCTAATAGCTTTTTAGTTGATTCTTGGGGGTTTTCTAAGTATACATCATATAATCTGCAAAGAGTGATAACTTGGTTTCCTCATTACCTGCTTCCTTTAATCTCTTTTTCTTCTCTTATTGTCATTATTATCCTCATTACCTACTTCCTTTAATCTCTTTTTCTTCTCTTATTGTCAAGGGTAGCATTTCTAATACAATATTGAATAGGAGGTATTAATTTGGCTATAGTCAATTATGCTAATAGTTTTCCTAATATTAAACCAGCCCTTATTACTGGTATAAATCCTATTTGGTCATAGTATTTTATCCTGGGGATGATTATCTGTAATCTCTTTGCTAATATTTTACTTAATATTTTTGCATCAATATTCATTAGGGAAATTGATGTATAATTTTCTTTCTCTGTTTTTGTCCTACCTGGTTTAGGTATTAGTACCATGTCTGTGTCATAAAAGGAATTTGGTAGGAGTCCTTCATTCCCTATTTTTTTAATTATTATTATTTTTCAATTATTCTTCACATGTAAAAATCCATCTAGTCCTAGGGATTTTTTCTTAGGGAGTTGATTAATAGCTTCTTGTATTTCTTTTTCTAAAATGGGATTAAGTAATCTATTTCTTCTTCTATTAATCTGGGCAATCTATATTTTTGTATGTATACCTCCATTTCACTTAGGTTGTCAAATTTATTGGCAAAAATTTTTTTATTTTATTTTATTATTATACAAAACATATTATATTATAATATAATTATGATACATAATTATATATAATATAACACATTATACAAAACATATTTTATTTACAAAACATATGCATGGGTAATTTTTCAACATTTACCCTTTCAAAACCTTCTGTTCCAACTTTTCCCTCCTTCTCCCCACTCTCTCCCTTAGATGGCAGGTAATATGTGTTAAATATGTTAATGTCAAATCCAATATATTTATACAGTTATCTTGCTGCTCAAGAAAAATTGGATCTAGAAAGAAAGAAAAAAAACAAAAATGCAAGCAAACAAATACAAAAAAAATAGAAATGCTATGTTGTCGTCCACACTCATTTCCTATAGTTCTCTCTCTGGGTATATCTGATTTTCTTCTTTACTGAACAATTGGAACTGGTTTGAATCATCTCATTATTGAAGAGACCCACATCCATCAGGGTTGTTCATTGTATTATCTTGTTGTTTTGGCTTTTCCTTTTTAAGAACTTAGAAGTTATGCCATTTGGTACATGTGTGTGTGTGTATGTATACATATATAGACAGTTAATAAAATTATTATTTAATATAATTATTTAATATTTAAAGATATGGTATTAAGCATATTATAATTTCCTCATTTCTCTCTCTTGAAATTTGATCACTTTTTTACTTTTTAAATAAAATATTTATATAATCTTTGTTGATTGACTATATAGTTATAAAAAATTAACTCTATAATTAGGCATTGATCAAATCAAACTTCAAATTTCTCTGTCAGGGTCTTATACTTTATTTTTTCTTTCAAATACTTCCATACAAGTTGTTACATGCTGTTTTTAAGCTTTTTATTTCAACATGATTTTCTGGGACATTTATCATCATATTACCATTTCATTGCTTATTTTTAAACTTAGTTTGAAGAAAGTCCTATTTCTTCCAATTTTGTTATTTGATTTTTGTCTTGCCATTTTTCATTCCTCCTTTGTATTTTAAAATTCTAAATCTGTTACTCTTTTTTTTTTTTTTACAGATAATGTTATGCTTTAGAAAGGTTTTTTCCAGTGAACTGCTTAAAATATTCTATTTTTGCTTTTTTGTTCTTTGAATTTCTTCTTCAAGAGCTTTAAATTCCACCCTGCTCTACATACACAGTGCCAGGTTCATAGCTGAATCTTAATAAATGTCTATTGGTTGATTTTTAGGTTTTCTTTTAATACTTTTACTCTTTCCTAAATGATGCTGGAGACTCTTATAGTTATTCTCATCATTGCAGGAGGAGGGGAGGGTTGTGATAGTTGCTGTGATGCTTTATCTTTTATTATGGATTTTTGAGTTGTTTTATTTCGGAGTTTTTATTTACAAAAAATTTTTTTCTCCTCTAAATCTACTGATTTTTTCCTATGAGTTTTTTTCTGTAGTGAATTTCTTTCCTCATCCCTTTTTTGTTGTTTCCTCTTGTTATTTTATTCTATTTGATGAATTTATTGCTATTTTTAGTATGATGGAGGAGATCTGGAACTCACCATGATTCCTCACTCAGCCATCTTGGCAGAAATATCCCTTCTTCTCCCTCCTTTAGTTGTTGCTTTTATTTTCCCCTCTTTGTTTACATGACATCATCTTTATTGTTTGAGGTTACCAAGGATGGGATAGTTTTTTTTTTAACCAATTGTTCATTGTCCTCTTTCCTGAAAACCATATCCTTTCTGTTTCAAGTAATATTATGTCAATATAGCTTAAACTGCATTACCCCTCCCCCATCCATGACTTCTCCTTTTCTTCTTTCTAAACAAATAGGACAAATCACTGGAATTGTGGAAATTTATGGATCTTTGCCAACAAAAATGTGGTAAGATGAGGGGAATCAACTGGATTACTTCTGAGGGGAGATTATGAGAGGTAATGAAAGATGTCACCACAGCTCTATGAAGTTTGGGGCACAGGGCTTGGTGTGATGAAAGATGAGAAAGGACTATTGTATTGAATTAGGAATAATAAGTCAACAACATGTTCTTCCGTTGTTTTCATCTGTAAGAATTACCTTTTGGGAAACTGTTGTCTTCCTAGTCTTCTTATGTGAATGGAGGGGGTAAAGGAGAAGAGAGGTTACTTTATTATGTTGATTTCTTTCTCTATAGAAATTGTGAAGGGTTTAGACCCAAATACTCCTCAGCCATGTTACAAAAGACTCCTTAAATAATTTTTGATCCTATCTCATTTTGGGGTGGATTTTGAAGTAAAGAGAATGGGTTAAAGTCTTCTGTAAAAGAGAAAGTGCAGTATTGTTTTGTTTATTGATTAAACGCTTATTAAGATGCACAGTGAAACTGAGACCTGTTAAAGACCTTAACTTAAAAAGGTGAAGGTCTTTCACTGCATCTGAGGCCATTTTTAGTCATCTGATCTATATCTTGCCATTAGATTCAGATGTCTCTGGATAAAAAAGTAAGACTGGAGACTTTGCATAGTCTTTCCTCATTTAAATGCAACTCATTTGCATGTAATGGCATAACTTTCTTGATATCACGGTCCTCTTGTAGAATAAAGGACAAATAACAGCAACAACAATATTTTAGGGTGGATTTAGGAGTGAAAAGAATGGGTTAAAATCCTTTATGGAGGAGTAAGTGCAGTAGCTTTTTGTTTACCAATAAAACTCTTATTAAGATACTAGCTAATAATGTAATACTTAATAATGTAAGTGCCTTAATGTCAGGGACTCTTTGATATTTTTGTTTGTGTATTTCTTGTGCATGTTACAGTGCCTGGACATAGGAGGATATTAATAAATGCTTATTTATCAGCTAATTAATAGATTTATGAGATCACTGACTTCCCCCTTCTCTTTCTGGATATTGTCTTCAAAAAACCATAAATCTTTTCTTTTGTTCTTCTTCTTATATTGAGATATCTGCTACTTTATGGTAATAGGTTTGTTATTTCTCTATGGGCTATTTTTTCCTACCTGCTCTCTTCCCTTGCTTGTGATTCTAAAAAAGTTTTTTGATTAGAATTGGGAGACTTCAGTTAAATAATATGTTTTAGCAGCTCATTTTGTGAATATCCTGTCTCTTACCTGAGGGCCCACAATTCTAAATTCTGTTTAGATTCTACCAAAGGGAATATAGAATTGGAAGGGATCTAAAGATTATTCAGTACAGCTTTGTAATCTTATACATGAAAAAACTGAGACCTGTAGAGGTTAACTTGGTCAAGCTCCCATAGATAGGAAGATATCAGAGGCAGGATATGACCTCAGGACCAGCACACTTTTTTTTTTTTTTTTTTTTTTTTTTTTTTTGCCATACTAAACAATCTCTTCATTAACAAAAACCATTCTCTTGCCAGCTCTTCAAATCAAAAAGTAAACATAAGAAGCATTTATTAAATACCATATGTTCCTGTTTCAAGCTCTTTGCTAGGTCCTGGAGATATAAAGAAAGGCAAAAACAGTTCTCCACTCAAAGAACTTGTTTTCTTTCTGATAGATCTTAGCTAATTCCCGTTGCTAACTGCTGTTTTCTATTCTGCCTGTAAATCTTTTGCTATTCTGGCTTGCTATTCTGAGTATTCAATAACTAGATTTTTCTAAGAAAGATTTAATTTATTAAGTGAATTTCTATGCTTCTTGGACACATTCTCCTGAACTACTTTTAACTGATATTATCTTTGATACCATAAAGGAGACATAAGCAATCAGGAACCAAATCACAAACAAAATTTGAATTGTCTAAGTAGAAATAACTATCTCATTTCTTTTTGTTCCTAATCTTTAGATATATTCCTGACCTAGTGGTCTTTAAGACTCAGAATAGATCCCCACATTCTTGATGAAGCCATCTATATTGAGATCACTTCATTGACATGTGAACTCCTATTCCTCTGATTTCATGTGACACTTTTTGGTTTATATGACAATTAGCACATGCTACCTCATTTTGGTAATTTGTATAAATATCTACCAACTTTCTAGATTAGAGTTTTCTTAATGGTAAAAAAAATCCCACAAACCTTAAATATCTATTTTTATATTCACATGGTCTTATATGTAGCAAGAAATATTTCTTGATTGAATGATTCAAGTCCTTCATTTCTAGTACTTTTTCTTTTACTAGTCATCTTTTTTGGTTACTTATTATTTATTAGTGTTTAAGGTATAATAGCACAAAGAAAGGGAAGAATAAAAGGACAAGAAGCTGGAAACGTGTCAATTTTATGAAATTTAGTAGTATTGTTCATCTTTGAGAACATTTTGATGGGAAAGGAAATCGAGACTTTTGACTAAGATATAGATCAATAATCTTTTTAGTCCTGATAAAAATTAGCAACAGTTAAACAATACTTTTGGGAACATGGGAGAAACATGTAAGCAAGAGATTAAGGGAAATGAAATTGATAATAGGATTATTTGATTTCAAAGATGCAAGGTATTTCTGAGGTCATTGAATTCAACTTTCTCATTTTGGGAAAAAGGATGGAGAATAAGAAAGAGAAGAAAGAAATGAAAAGAAAGATGTCTCATATGGTGAGAAGTAATACCTGCTTTTCACCAATAGTCTAAGTAACGCAATCCTAATTTTATATTTAGGACTTGACAGTGGATTTTACTCATCTATTTTAACTTCTTTCATTTGCACTAAAATTAAATTATATGTTGAAATATTATGGGTCCCCTATTAATCCAGATTATTTATATTTTCAGAAATGCTTGACATTTATCTCCAAGGAAATATATAGCTCTCAGATACTAATGAAATAATTTCTTAGGTTGTTGTCCAGAAAAGCAACCTCAGGTATAGGTTTACAACATGAATTATTGTCAAGTATAATAATAGTAACTCATACAATATGATTAAAATAACAAAATTCTTTACAAATATTACTATTTAATTTAAGATCGGTTCATATAGTTAAAAAGCTAATGAGCTCTGCAGATTGTATGGTCTTGAAACAAATGAGATAATATATAAAAAGCACCTTACAAATTGTAAAGTTCTTTATAAATGTTACAATTGTTACTTCTGAAAAGTATGAAACAGGAAGTTATGTTGCAAGAACAGTATCCAGATCGAAATTCTTTTTATAAATTAAGTCCAAAAGACATAAAAAAGTTGCAACAAAGTAGAACAATTTATAAGTTCTTTTTGGAGATGTGGATAAAGGAGTTGGGAAAAGCTTGCCCTATCATATACCTAAAAAAAGAGAAGGAAAACCACTTAATGATACATTTGCTCATGTTACTTTACAATACTTAATCATCTCAATACATACACATACAATATATGTACATATGTATACATATGCATGTAAAAAGACTAATATTTATATAATTATTTAAAGTTTGTAAGTACTCTGTAGGATCACCTCATATGAAATGATCTTTAAATTTATTCTTTTGCATTCTATTTTTATCTCAAAATTCTTTTTCTAATTCTTGTCTAGATCCACATTCCAGGACTCAATTAAACCTTGAATTGTATGATTAAATTCTGTAGGATGTTCAAGAAGCAATAATCATCATCTAATGGGCTGGTTTAGAGAAGGCAGTCAGGATTTAGAACTTGAACCGTAACCTGAAGATTAAGTAGGAAGAAAAACACAAGCAAAAGCACCAAGGAGGATAAAAGCAACAACCACATCATTGAATTTTATGTAGCACAAGTGATCATTGATGGAACTTGGAGTGAAAGTTTCATCTTCCAGATTATGGTGATCTTAAATATTAAACTAATGAATTTGGGAGGTGATCCAAGAAGTGATAAGGAGACATTCTGAATGTAGGAATTTAAAGAAATAGCCATGGGATGGTTGTGAGGCAGAAGAAATCAGCCAAACATTAAGGACAAGAAGAAATTAGTGGTAGGTAGCTACTAGGTAATTTTCTCTTTTTTTTTTTAAATTATAAACATTGATTTTCTATGCTTGCACAAATATAATTTAAATCATATTGCTTACTGTCTTGGGGGGTGGGAGGGAGGCAAGAAAGGATAGATATAATTTAGAACTCAAAATTTTAGGAAAATAAAATATTATGTAAATTTCAAAAAATTAAATACAAAGTTATATGAGGAAATAGGGTTTTAGAAAAGTTATCTGGCCTCAGGTTACATTTTGACACAGTCTTTAGAAATTACAATAATAGATTTCTACCCAGCTCTCTGCTCTCAGACTATCAGTCTGATCATCCTACAGAAATTCCAATTCATGAGAGAGGAATTATTTGCCTCTGAAAATTTGGACCAAAGCAGAAGCAGTATGTTCTCAAGTTCTGGGTGTACATTGCCATGAATGTTTTAATTTGTTATAAGCATTTATTGACTATTGTTTATGACACAAACAAAGCTGCTCTTTTATAACAAGGAGAGTTGATAATTTTGTATCTTTCTTCTTATTCACTTTCAACACTGCTATATAATAAAGAAGAACGTATAATATGCTGCTGAGAGGATAACGAGCAGGATTCAATCACACATTTAAATAGATTTTTAAAAAAAATCTGAATCTTTTCCAAGTTCTTCCATCTAAGCATCACTTAAGAATCTGTTTGTTCAGCTCAGTTTCATCTTTACAGCTGCCAAGCCACTCCAGTTCTGCCAGCTCTACTGTCTGATTGCAAAATAAAGGGTGGTCACTTAACAGTGGATGTGAAAAAATAGTAGCCTTTTGTGAAGAGTACATTTGAAGAAGCACGATTAAAAGGAAATTGAGTCCATTAGACTTTTCTAGATCCTTCCTTTGGTTCAAGTGCATTTTCATTTAGTGAAGGTGCTTTGCACCTTCTTCCAGTCTCTGTGGCCTGTGGGCTGCATGCTTTTGGAAGCCAAGACACTCTGCTGTAGCTTACATTCAGAAATATTTTTGTAGCATAATAGATTGTCAAAACAAATCTGCTCTTCCCATTTGTATGTCTGTGTCAATGTTCGTTTTTAGCTTCTTGTCCATCTAGAGTTAGGACAAAAAAGAATCATCTTTTTCTTGATTATTTAATATATCATAAAACAGGTTAATCTAGAAAGTGAAACATGAATCACAGGAGATCAAAGATATGGAACAACTGGGAATTGTTTTCCCAAAGTGGTTGTGACCATTCAACATCACTTTGGAAAGAAATAATATTGCTCTCTTCCTATCCCACTTGAGACCTGTGACAACAACCCTCCCAGTGGAAATGCAGTTCTTTATTAAAAAAATATGAGGGAGAGGGTGTATCCTCTTGAGCAAAATGTCACAATAGTTAAAAGACTCCAGTTGTACTCATAGCAGTTTTGGCTGTTGTTGTTCCTGGTTCCTCTCAAGACACTTTATTCACTGTTGACCCTAAATAGGTTGCTTCCCAATCTCCCTTCCTCTTTTCTGTGTTTCAGTTCCTTAATCCTCCTTTATCTCATTTGGGATCATACCCTTAAATGTCTCCCAGTTTTGCCTTGGGAAGCAACTCATTATCTGAAATGTAACTAACCAAGTAGCTAGGAGCTATGTGTGTGTATACACATACATGCAAATATATAGATATGTATGCTTATAATATGCAATACACATGTATATGTTTATATATGTATATATATATATATATATATATACATATATATACCCATAATATATATGTGCTATTGAAAAAAAAAGAAAGAAGTATCAAATGCCCCAACTGCATCTGGGGAAATTCTGAGAAGTCTTCTTATGGATGACTGGGAAGAGCCCATAATATGTCCCTAATATGCCAACATACTGTCTGATAGATTAATATTTTATCTAATTCTTACTTTTTATAGTAGATTTTAGCTTCAGTTGTTTCCATGACACTAAAGAACTACAAGATTTATAAAATATCCTCTAAAGTGTTACATCTTGAAGTAATGTCTTAGTTTTACTGGCATTGTTATGGCTTTGCTTATTGCCATACATTAACATATCTTTCCTTAAACCTTTCCTCAGAACCTCGGGATCCCACAATCTCAGAGTTAGAATGGAAGTGTGAAATCTTTTAATTTAACTTGTAACTGAACAGAAATAACCTGGACAACCATACCTTACCAGCAGACTGCTGAGTAGACAGTGAGGATGATGCCAAGGATAGACCATGTCTTCTAAGGTTTGTGGGTACTTTTAGGGAAAGGCATTTTTCCATTTCTTTAAGGAAAATGTCCTGACATAATCCTTAAAGGAGTTCTACTTCCTCATCAATGTATTCAAAGAAGGTCTGAAGCTAATGATAGAAATTGATTTTTCCAAAGAGGGATATTTTAATAAGACAGTTTCCTTTCTTGTCTCACTCCTCTATGCTTATTTCACTTATGCCAGCCAAAGTGACCAGTTAATCTTGTTTATTGAAACTGATGGAAATGTCTACCTAAAGGCACAGCTATAAGGCTGGTAAACAAAAGGATTCACATTTAAATAAACACAATCAATAGGAAACTTTTGGAGAAGCATGGATGCATTATGTGAATTGATATAAAATGATAGAGGAGCCAGAAGAAATATGAATACAAAATCCATGTTATATGTGGATAGACCCATGTAGAATTCATATTATCTACATGGGCAATACATATATACCTTAAATAGATAAGGAATATAATAGTAGAAATTGCAAGAATAAAACAAAGAAAAACTAAATGCTGTGTAGTTATAACAACAAAACCTGGTAAATACACCTTTTCCCTTTCTGCACAGAGGTAAGGGACTATTGGAATAGAATATTGCATAACACTGTCAGATAATTGATTGTTGAATGTTTTTGCTGAACTGCTTCTCTACCCCCCTTTTTCTTTTTAATCCTTTGTTACAAGGTATAGCTTTCTGAGGAAGTTGAAGAGAAAGGATATACTCATAAATAAAGGTTCTACTTAAAACAGAAGATGCTATGAAAATAAATTGAAGACAGAAAAAAAGGATCCCAACAAAATGTTAGCTGTTGCATTTTGGAATCTCACCATGCAAATATGACATAAACCAGCTGGCTTTCTGATGCCCAGACAACTGAAGCCCCTCTTCAAGATTGTAGAGAAAATACTGAAACTCAATATCTATCAATCTGTAGCATTTTTTTTCATAATTTCTTTTTCTCCTAAAAGTAAACCTGGAGGAAAAATTTTGCTGCTTGCTGTCTGAATTGGCCAGCAAGCCTAGTTTCCAAGGAGACTGTAAATGGATGGGTTTGTGTATGTTTATTTGCCTCAACTTTAGAAGAAATTCCTTGGGGGATTTCTTTAAAAGAAAAGTGTACGATAGAAATGCCTTTTCTTGTTTCATCAGTAATAGAACTTTTTTTTCCCTGAGTTTCCTTTATTATTTAAAAATTACTCAGAAGTGACTAGTTAAAACGAAAAGTTCTATTAATGAAAGACTTATCTTGTTGAGATAGCAGGGCTGTATATTCTTCTCTCTTTCCACCCCCCCCCCCATTTCAAAAGCTTTTTTTTTTTTTTTTTTTTTTTTTTTTTTTTGTGGCTCTCCTTAAGGCAAAATATCAGAAAACAGAAAACTATTCACTTCCCAGACAACATTTTATAGTAAAGAAATAGTATCTTTATTCCTTCCTTTCTCTCTATTATATATGGTTTCATCTTATTATGAATATTTAAGAACAATTTTCTGTGTCCAAATAAAAGATGGGTTTACAAAGGCACCCATAATTGTGACCCTCCATCATTCTATACATCTTTAGCAGGTATTCTGTAGTTTCTTTGTAGTCTCAACCACATACCATAACATAATTAGAAAGCTCTTTTGCCCAATTTAACAAATACTTTAAAGTTGTATTCTGCTTCCCTGAAAAGATAAGAGTCTCCAAGTTTTTCTTAACTGCGGTTCAAACACTCAACATTTAAGGGGAAAAAACTATCTGAAACATCTAAGTTATTACAAGTTGTTGGTTATAAACTTGAGGTGAAGCTCAAAATTAGATGTTTAATTTTCTCCTCCCTCAATTGGATAATCAAAAAAATAAGATGATTGTTTATTGGGCCAATTAAAGAAGTCCTCCTGCAATGTTAAGTAGTCCCTTTCCCAAATGGCTGCAACAGAACTCATGAGGATTTTTATCCCAAACAGTGCTATCCCAGTGATAGCCAACAAAATCCCCAAAGAGTTCAATGACCTAAGTGAAATGCTGGTAAAAGTACAAGGAGACTGCTAGTGCCATTTTCATTTATCAAGCTATTACTAGAGCAGTCCAAAGACTCCTGTTTTAATAATTAATATAGGAAGAAGAGATTAGCAGGCTGGTATTTATTATAGCAGAGATCTTTAAGGAAACTCTAGCCAGATCCCAGCTTGTTATTGCTGGAATAAACTAAGTTGAGGGAGCTCTTTGGTGAAGATGCCTTTAGGAGTTTTTTGGCCTCTCCTTTAGATGTAATTGAAGTAACTATAACACTATCTCCACATTTCCAGTCAACATGAGCAGCAACCTCTTTGTATGCTGTCTATTAAAAGGAATCAATCACTCTGAGCATCTAGTCAAAGTTGCTTAATAGATGACAGAAAGCTTCAATTTCTTATTGGGGGAAATATAATACCATAGGACTGTCACAGGCATGCACATGCACTGTCCTGCTTATCTATATTTAACATGCCCAAATTGATGTCAAGGTTCCATTTATGATCATCAATGATGATGGAAGAGCAGCTTTTCCATAAACTCATCTCCAGTCTATTCATTGATATTCTTATTCCAAATAGGATGATTTTGATCAGAGTCAGTAGAAAGGGCGATCATCTTAAATTCCTCTTGGCAAATTCTGGGGCAGGTTTTGCAGCCCAGCCAGCTCTGTTGTGCATACCAGAGTAGAATCTCAAGGGTAAGAGAAGAAAATATCCCTTGAGTCTCTGGGGGAAAGTCATAGAAACAGATAGGACTGATCTCTGACTTGAAGTTGGTAGCCTGGTTTCCAAACAATAGATCTACAGGGATGGTGGTGGTAAAGAGCTGCAGAAGAACCAGGCAGAGAAGGAATTAATTTAACTGTTTGATATTTTTTAAAAGGCATAATTCAAGTAAAAAAAAAAGCAAATTCTATTGTTCAATTCCATTTGATTCTTCATGATCCTTTTTGGGGCTTTCTTGGCAAAGATACCAGAATGGTTTACATTTCCTTTTCCAGTGGATTAAAGCAGAGGTTAAGTGACTTGTCCACTGTCACACAGTTAGTGAATATCTGGGGTCCTATTTTAACTTAGGTCTACCTGACTCTGGGAGTAGCACTCTATGCAGCCATTTAGCAATTTCCTATATAGCACAGAGCACCTGAAAGATTCTCTAGGAAGTTGATTGGTGTGCAATTGAAATGAAGTAAAAGAAAAAAAGAAAAGGCACTGAACCGAGGCCTCTGAGACATGGGTTTTAGTGTCCACTTTGTCATTTGGGCTAATTAATTTTTTTTAAGCCTGTTTCCTCATCTACAAAATTAAATTGTACTTGAGGATCTCAAATTTTTTCCTCTACTTTTCATAATCTATAAACTCCACTTCACTGGATCTGAAAGAAAATCTGTTTTTTTATATTCTTTTAATCCTACAGCACCTTATAGAATTAGATAATAGGATACCAGATTTGGAAGGAAGTTCATAGCTCCATTTCTGGCTAGGATAATTCTTTTTTATTTTTAATTTTTAAGACAATTGGAGGTTAAGTGACCTTCCTGGGTTCAGACACCTAATAAATGTCTGAAATCAAATTTCAACTCAAATCAAGCCGACTTTAGGGCTGGTGCTCTATCCATAGTACACCTAGGTGTTCCACTGACCTAGCATTTTAGTTAATGCATAGCCCCTTCTGCAATATCCCTATACATGTTATATGGCCTCTGATTGATTACCTCTCACTTTGTGGACCCTTGCTTTGGGACTGATTTAATCTATTGGACCTTTTTAATCTATATATGTTTATAAATGGCCAACTATTGTCTGTAAATGACTTATGTTGCTCAGATTTACAATTAGTGACATATCTTGTGTACTGTCTAGATTTGATTTCCCAAATTACCTATTCTAGTTCATCCCAGTATTTTGCTCTCATCTCAGCTCTTTGAACATAGATCTTCATTTTATCTTGACCTGGCCTTAATTTCTTAACCTCACTTTTTCTGAATTTGTTGTGGTGACTTCTATTTATCATCTTTCCAGTCTGTATCTGTGTCTTGTTTTCTGATCTTGTGCCAATCCTCTCTCCCTGTGATTTATGGAAACATATAAAGTGACTGAAAAAACCCACATCTGATAAAGTAGAAAAACAGCACAGAATCATGTTTTCTATCTCCACACCTTTTTCCAAGTGATACAAGTAGGCACTGGATCAGAGCAAAAGTATGGAATTTGGGGTGTGGAAAATGTGGCAAAGTTGTTTCTGCAATAGTCTGAGGAAACAATGCAGAATGCCAGGGCAACAAATTCAAGAGGTTGGCATACCTCCTACTGGCCTCACTCTTGTTGGAGTTTATCATAGCTTATTTAGTCTTATTCTGATCTGGTTTGATTCCAGTTCCACTATATCTACTCTAGCTTTAAAAGGTCTGGGTCTCTTTAAGTGCAAAAAAAATGAATATATGTGGACACAGGCAAATGTGTTGCTGTTCTCATGCCTTACCAATTTATTAACCCTCATTATTTCAAGAGGTAGTAATGTATTTCTTAGATCTGTTCCATCATTGTAGATTGTAAAGACTCTCTGTCAAAGGGTTCTGCATGCAACAGATGCTTAATACATACTTGGAAAAATTGAAAGTGGAGTCCTAAACAGTCTGATTCCAGTTTATTAGGGACTCACTACTTCCCTGAAAGCATAGTGTTCTAGTCAAAATGAAGTACATGCTAACTATGTTTTCACCCTAACCTCTCTAGTCATGACTTCATTCATATTGTTCTCCATGCCTGAAATGTTCTTTTATATATTCCTGATTTGTATCCCAACCAAATTCTCTAGAAAATATTTATATTTGTTAAAAAAAAGCCCCTCCCTTCCATTATGGACCATTGCAGGTATCACTTCCTCTTGAAAACCCATATTCAATCACTATTCCAACCAATTCCCAAGATGAAAATATTTTCATCAAATAGACCACAGGATTTACCAAGTATTTATTTTTTCCCTTCCCTTCCATTTCTCCTACCATCAGGTGAATTTTTTTTTAAAGAAAAGAAAAGAAAAACAAAGCTCTTGTCACAAATATGTATAGTCAAGCAAAATAAATCCCCTTTCTGGCCATATGAAATAAATATCTCTTTCATTCCCTGTGCTCTGGATGATCATTCCTCTAGAATAATAGCAGGTTATTGCATTCATTAGAAGCCTTAAGCTATTTAAAGTTGTTCTTCTATTTCATTTTGCTTCAGTTCATATAAGTCTTCCTAGATTTCTCTAAAACTATCCTTTCTGTGCTAAGTGGGCTAAGTGACTTGCCAAGGGTCACATAGCTAGTAAGTATTTGAGGTCAAATTTGAACTCAGAACTTCTAGAATCCAGGGCCAGAGTTCTAACCACTGTGTCACCTAGCTGCTCCTACTTTCATTATTTCTTAAGGCATGATGATATTACATGTTATAATCATATGCCATAAAGTGTTCAGGCATTTTCTTATTAACTATCAAGGCATAATTTCCAAATTACTTTCCAAAATGAATGGACCAATTTATAGCTCCACCAGAAGTGTATTCATGTGTCTATATTCTTGAAGCTCCTACTAAATTTCTTATACATTTTTGTTAAATTTATCAATCTGATGAATGTGATGTAGACTTCAGAGTTTTAACTTTTCATTTTCCTAATTATTAGCAGTCTTGAATATTAAAATATGACCATGATAGTTTGGATTTATTTTAGACAAAACTGTTTGTTAATATCCTTTGCATCAACTGGGAAAATGGCTCTTGTAAACATGGAGTCTATTCCTTCTGTGTTTTGTAAATAAGATCTATGTCAGAGAAATTTGTTGCAAATATTTTTCTCAATCACTTGTTTTCTAATTTTAGTTATATTGCTTTTGTTTGTGTAAATTTATATAACTGTATGTAATCAAAATTGTCTATATTGTCCTCTGTGACATTCTCTATCCTTTGGTCATGAACTCTTTTTTTATTCATAAAATTGTAATTTCTTTCTTTTTCCTCTAATTTATTTATGATGTGATATTTTTATGTCTAGGTTATATATTCATTTGAATCTTATCTAAAATATGGTGTTAGGTGTTGATCTAAACTCAGTTTATGCTATAGTTTTTTTTTTCAATTTTTTGAGCAGTTTCCAACTTTTAAACCTCCCTCCCCCAATTAGTGAGTCCTTAACCCAGTTGCTAATGTCTTTTGGGTTTCTCAAGCATTAGTTTGTATTCCTTTGCTTTAATATGTCATGTACCTAACATGTTCCACCGATGGTCCTCTACATTTTAATCAGTACTAAATTATTTTGATGATTACTGTTTTGTGGTATAGAGACTTGTTATTTCTAGGCCCTCTTTTTTCTTATTTATTTCATTATTTTTTTCTTGAGATTCTTGATCTTTTATTGTATTGGATGTGTTTTACTCTTGTTTTTTGTACTTACATAAAATACAAATTTTGGTAGTTTGAATATTACACTACTGAATAAGTAAATTAATTTAGGTAGCATCATCATTTTTTGTTATATTGATTTAACTTACCTCTTTATTCCTCATCTAATTTTGAGAGAGCTATCTTCAATTAGGAGGTTGGCATACTCTTACTGGCCTTACCCTTGTTGGATTTTATCATAGCTTATCTAGTCTTATTCTGATACTTCCTCTTCTCTCAGTTCAATGTTATTTAACTTCTGATCTCATTATTCAATTGAAAAAGCTTTCTCTAAAGTCCCCAATTATGTCTTAATTGTCAAATATAATGTCTTTTTCTCAATCTGCATCCTTCTTGATATCTCTGAAACATTTCATACTATGAGATGCCCTCTTTTCTTGGATATTCTCTTCTCTCTAGGTTTTTATGATAATGTTTTCTCATGGTTTTTCTTCTATCTATTTAATGCTACTGTCTCAGTCATCTTTTTTGTATCTTTAGGTCATGCCCAATGATGAATTTTGTCATCATTTGTTCAAGTTTCTAAAAGAACTTCTATAAAGAATATTTTGGTAAAAGTTTGTATAGTTATCATCTGGAGGATGATTTATATGGCATTAAGTAATTAAATTAACTTAGGTAATGTTGTAATTTTTAAAAAAATTGATTCTGCCTACCTCTGAGTATTTAATATTACTTCACTTTTACCAGTTTTTATTTTTGTAAAGGGTCAGAGCCAAGATAGTAGAGTTCTTTGAGCTCTTTCTAGATTCCCCCAGATCATTACCAGACGAAGCCTCTGAACTGGTTTCAAAGTGACAGAACACACAAATATTTGGAGTGTAACGAATTTCCAGCAGAAGATATTTTGGAAAAATTTCAGAAAATGTCTGTTTCAATCAGGCACAGGAGAGGTGGTCGAGCTCAGCCATATCATAGGGATCCAGGGTGGTGTAGCATCCTTGCACTGGGGAGTATCTACTGGGAGATTCTTAGTCAAAATAGAGCAGCATTGGCTACTTTGTCCTGGTTCAGAAGCCAGTGGATCAGTAGACTAGTTATGAGACATCCAACACAACTACAAAAAGCAAATGCCCCAAACTCAGAACTTGGCTATACCCACCCAGCATAGGAAGGAAGTCAGTACTGGTCCCAGGGCAGCATGAAGCAGCTGTTGACTGTAGAGGAAGCTTGGAACAATTTCCCTTTTGCCCTAAGAACAGACTTCAATCTTTAAAAATGAACAAAAAAAGCAAAAAGAACTCTGATCATAGATAGCTTTTATGGAGACAGAAGAATAGACCTCGAATCCTGAGAATATTAAAGTCAAATCATCTTCAGATGAAGGCCCTAAGAGTAAAATAAGTTGGTCTCCATATCACAAGACTTTCTTGGAAGAATTCAAAAAGGATTTTTAAAAAGGGTTGGAGCACAGCTAGATGGCACAGTGGATAGAGCACCAGCCCTGAAGTCAGGAGGACCTGAGTTCAAATGTGATCTCAAACGCTTAACACTTCCTAGCTGTGTGACCCTAGGCAAGTCACCTAACCCCAATTGCCTCAGCAAAAAAAAAAAAAAAAGTTAGAAAAAATGGGAAAAGAAAAAGACATTGCAGAAGTTTGGAAAAGAAATACAGAAGTTATCTGAAAAAATTTCCTTTAAAAATAGATGTATAGAGAAATGGAAAAAAAACATATAATTTCTTACAAAATAGATTTGATGAACTGGAAAAAAACCCAACTTGTTGAAAAATGGAATTTCTGAAATGGAAAAAAAAACAATGAACAAAACAACTCATTTCAAAGTTCAATTGGCCAAATGCAAAAGGAGATAAAAAGGTAACTAAATTCACTACAAATTACAACTGAAGAAATGGAAGTGAATGACTCAATTACACACCAAGAATCAGTCAAACAAATTTAAAAAATGGAAGAAAATGTAAAATACATCATTGGAAAAACAACTGACCTAGAAAATAGATCTAGGAAAGACAAATTAAGGATTATAGAACTTTTTGAAAACCATGATGAAAAAAAAGCGCCTAAACAACATCTTTCAGGAAATCAAGGAAAACTGACCTGACTTAGAACTCACGGGTAAAATAGCCATTGAAAGAATTCACCAATTACCTCCTGAGATCCCAAAATGAAAACTCCAAGAAATATCATAGCTAAATTTCAGAATTATCAGATCAAAGAGAAAATATTGCAAGCAGTCAGAAAGAAACAATTCAAATATCAAGGAGCCACAATCAGGATTACCCAGGACCTAGAATCTTCCACTTTAAGGATCGAAGAGCCATGGAATCTGATATTCTGATGGGCAAAGAAACTTGGATTGCAGCCAAGAATCAACTATCCAGCAATAAAATTAATCATTATTTTTCAGGGGAAAAAATGGACATTCAGTGAAATGAGTGAATTTCATTTATTTCCAATGAAAAACCCAGAGATGAACAGAAAATTTTATCTTCAAATGTAGAACTCAAGAGAAGCATAAAAAGGTAAAAAGGAAAGAAAAAAAAAACTGTTTCTCTTAAAAGCTAAAAAGTTTACATCCCTATTTGGGAAAATGACATGTTTGATTCTTAAGAACTATATATCTAATATGGATATACTTAGAGGTGGTAGGTATATTTATTTTTATTGTGATTATAAAAAAAAGAAACAAGGTGGAAATGGAATTGTATTGGAAGAAGAAAGGGGAAGTAAAATGGGTAAATTGCATCTCATGAAGAGGCCAAAACAGACCTATTACAGTTAAGGGAAAGGTGGCTGAGCATTGTGTGAGCCTTACTCTCATTGAATTTGCAGAATTTGCCAAAGAGAGAATATCAGACTGATTTAGCTCACAGAGAAACTTGTCTTACCCTACAGGAAAGTAGGAGAGGAAAGAGGGAGGCTGGCAGAAGGGGAAAAAGAAAAAGAAAAGAGGAGAGGCTGTAAAAAGGGAGGACCATTGAAGGGAGATGGAGTCAGATGAATATATATATATATATATATATATATATATATATATATATATATATATATATATATATATATATATATATATATATATATATATGTTAAGTGACTTGTCCAGGGTCACACAGCTAGGAAGTATTAAGTGTCTGAGGCTGGATTTGATCTCAGGTCTTCCTGACTTCAGGGCCAGCACTCTATCCACTGCACCATTTAGCTGCCCCCAGATGAATATGTTTTAAAAATAAAAAGCTTTAAAAATAAAAAATAGCATAAAAGAATAGGTTTTTAAAAGTTGTTTTCATATAATTCTTGTGTCTGTCTTTACAGGTAAACCATAAATATTTTATAGCTTATATATTAAAGTATCAATTAGTATTTAATACATTTTATAGTTATTTTAGTTGAAATTTCTCTACTTGTTTTTTTTTTTTTTAATTTAATTTTTATTTTATTTTATAATTATAACTTTTTTTTTTTGACAGTACATATGCATGGGTAATTTTTTACAACATTATCCCTTGCACTTACTTCTGTTCAGATTTTTTCCCTTCCTCCCCCAACCCCCTCCCCCAGATGGCAGGCAGTCTTATACATGTTAAATATATTACAATATATTCTAGATTCAATATATGTGTGTAGAACCAAATTTCTTGTTGCACAGGAAGAATTGGATTCAGAAGGTAAAAATAACAGTTTACACTCATTTCCCAGTGTTCCTTTTCTGGATGTAGCTGATTCTGTCCATCATTAATCAATTGGAATTGGATTAGCTCTTCTCTATGTTGAAGAAATCCACTTCCATCAGCATACATCCTCGTACAGTATCATTGTTGAAGTGTATAATGATCTTCTGGTTCTGCTCGTTTCACTCAGCATCAGTTGATGTAAGTCTCTCCAAGCCTCTCTGTATTTCTCCTGTTGGTCATTTCTTATAGAACAATAATATTCCATAACATTCATATACCATAGTTTACCCAACCATTCTCCAATTGATGGACATCCATTCATCTTCCAGCTTCTAGCCACTATGAAAAGGGCTGCCACAAACATTTTGGCACATACAGGACCCTTTCCCTTCTCTAGTAGTTCCTTGGGGTATAAGCCCAGTAGTAGTATGGCTGGGTCAAAGGGTATGCACATTTTGATAACTTTTTGGGCATAATTCCAGATTGCTCTCCAGAATGGTTGGATTCTTTCACAACTCCACCAACAATGCATCAGTGTCCCAGTTTTCCCACAGCCCCTCCAACATTCATCGTTATTTGTTCCTGTCATCTTAGCCAATCTGACAGGTGTGTAATGATACCTCAGAGTTGTCTTAATTTGCATTTCTCTGATCAATAGTGATTTGGAACACTCTTTCATATGAGTGGAAATAGTTTTAATTTCATCATCTGAAAATTGTCTGTTCATATCCTTTGACCATTTATCAATTGGAGAATGGCTTGATTTCTTATAAATTAAAGTCAATTCTCTGTATATTTTGGAGATGAGGCCTTTATCAGAACCTTTAACTGTAAAAATGTTTTCCCAATTTGTTACTTCCCTTCTAATCTTGTTTGCATTAGTTTTGTTTGTGCAGAAACTTTTTAATTTGTTGTAATCAAAATGTTCTATTTTGTGATCAATAATGGTCTCTAGTTCTCCCTTGGACACAAACTCCTTCCTCCTCCACAAGTCTGAGAGGTAAACCATCCCGTGTTCCTCCAATTTATTTATGATTTCGTTCTTTATGCCTAAATCTTGGACCCTTTTTGATCTAATCTTAGTATGTGGTGTTAAATGTGGGTCCATGCCTAGTTTCTGCCATACTAATTTCCAGTTTTCCCAGCAGTTTTTGTCAAATAATGAATTCTTATCCCAAAATTTGGGATCTTTGGGTTTGTCAAACACTAGATTGCTATTTTTATTCACTATCTTGTCCTGTGAACCTAACCTATGCCACTGATCAACTAGTCTATTTCTTAGCCAATACCAAATGGTTTTGGTGACTGTTGCTTTATAATATAGCTTTAAATCAGGTACACTTAGACCACCTTCCTCTGACTTTTTTTTCATTAGTTCCCTTGCAATTCTCGACCTTTTATTCTTCCATATGAATTTTGTTGTTATTTTTTCTAGGTCATTAAAATAGTTTCTTGGGAGTCTGATTGGTATAGCACTAAATAAATAGATTAGTTTGGGGAGTATTGTCATCTTTATTATATTCGCTCGGCCTATCCAAGAGCACTGAATGTCTTTCCAATTATTTAAATCTGATTTTATTTTTGTGGCAAGTGTTTTGTAATTTTTCTCATATAATTCCTGACTTTTCTTTGGTAGATGGATTCCCAAATATTTTATACTCTCAACATTTGTTTGGAATGGAATTTCTCTTTGTATCTCTTGCTGTTGGATTGTGTTGGTAATGTATAAAAATCCTGAGGATTTATGTGGATTTATTTTGTATCCTGTGACTTTGCTAAAATTCTGAATTATTTCTAATAGCTTTTTAGCAGAGTCTTTGGGGTTCTCTAAGTATACCATCATGTCATCTGCGAAAAGTGACAATTTGATTTCTTCATTTCCTACTCTAATTCCTTGGATCTCTTTCTCGGCTCTTATTGCCAAGGCTAGAGTTTCTAGTACTATATTGAATAGTAATGGTGATAGTGGGCAACCTTGTTTCACTCCTGATCTTACAGGGAAAGGTTCTAGTTTATCACCATTACATATGATGTTTACTGAAGGTTTTAAATATATGCTCCTTATTATTTTAAGGAATAGTCCATTTATTCCTATACTCTCAAGTGTTTTTAGTAGGAATGGATGTTGGATTTTATCAAATGCCTTTTCTGCATCTATTGAGATGATCATATGGTTTTTATTAATTTGATTATTAATATGGTCAATTATACTAATAGTTTTCCTAATATTAAACCAGCCCTGCATTCCTGGTATAAATCCCACTTGGTCATAGTGTATTATCCTGGGGATGATTTTCTGAAGTCTATTTGCTCATATCTTATTTAAGATTTTAGCATCAATATTCATTAAGGAAATTGGTCTATAGTTTTCTTTCTCAGTTTTCGATCTACCTGGTTTAGGTATCAGTACCATGTCTGTGTCATAGAAGGAATTTGGTAGGACTCCTTCAATCCCTATTTTTTCAAATAGTTTACATAGCATTGGAGTTAGTTGTTCTTTAAATGTTTGGTAGAATTCACCTGTAAATCCATCTGGTCCTGGGGACTTTTTCTTAGGAAGTTGGTTAATAGCTTGGTCTATTTCTTTTTCTGAGATGGGACTATTTAGACTACTTACTTCTTCCTCTGTTAATCTGGGCAAGCTATATTTTTGAAGGTATTCTTCCATTTCATTTAAGTTATCGAATTTATCGGCATAAAGTTGAGCAAAGTAGCTCCTAACTATTGTTCTAATTTCCTCTTCATTAGTGGTGAGTTCACCCTTTTCATTTTCAAGACTATCAATTTGCTTTTTCTCTTTCCTTTTTTTAATCAGGTTTACTAAGGGTTTGTCTATTTTGTTGGTTTTTTCATAAAACCAACTCTTAGTTTTATTAATTAATTCAATAGTTTTTTTACTTTCAATTTTATTAATCTCACCTTTTATTTTTTGAATTTCAAGTTTTGTGTTTGTCTGGGGGTTTTTAATTTGTTCCTTTTCTAGCAATTTTAGTTGTAAACCCAATTTGTTGGCCCTCTCTTTCTCTATTTTATGCAGGTAGGCCTGTAGAGATATAAAACTTCCCCTAATTACTGCTTTGGCTGTATCCCACACATTTTGGTATGATGTCTCATTATTGTCATTTTCTTGGGTGAAGTTATTAATTATGTCTATGATTTGCTGTTTTACCCAATCATTCTTTAGTATAAGATTATTTAGTTTCCAATTATTTTTTGGTCTATTTTCCCCTGGCTTTTTATTAAATGTTATTTTGATTGCATTATGGTCTGAAAAGGATGCATTTACTATTTCTGCCTTACTGCATTTGATTTTGAGGTTTTTATGCCCTAGTATAGGATCAATTTTTGTATATGTTCCATGAACTGCTGAGAAGAAAGTATATTCCTTTCTGTCTCCATTTAGCTTTCGCCAAAGATCTATCATATCAAACTTTTCTAGTATTCTATTTACCTCTTTGACTTCTTTCTTATTTATTTTGTGGTTTGATTTATCTAATTCTGAGAGTGCAAGGTTGAGATCTCCCACTATTATAGTTTTGCTATCTATTTCCTCTTGCAGCTCTCTTAATTTCTCTTTTAAGAATTTAGATGCTGCACCACTTGGTGCATATATGTTTAATATTGATACTGCTTCACTATTGATGCTTCCCTTTAGCAGGATATAATGCCCTTCCTTATCTCTTTTAATTAGATCAATTTTTGTTTTTGCTTGATCTGAGATGAGGATGGCTACTCCTGCTTTTTTGGTTTTGCCTGAAGCATAATAGATTCTGCTCCACCCTTTTACTTTTAGTTTGAATGTCTCATCCTGTTTCAGGTGTGTTTCCTGTAAACAACATATAGTAGGATTCTGACTTTTAATCCAGTCTGCTAACTGCTTCCTCTTTATGAGGCAGTTTGCCCCATTCACATTTATGGTTAGAAGGACTAATTCTATATTGCTTGCCATCCTATTAACCCCTGCTTATGCTTTTCCCCTTTCCTTCCCTTTTACCCTCCTATCCAGTATTAAACTGGTAAACACCACTTGCTTTTCACAGCCCTCCCTTTTTAGGATCCCTCCCCCACCTTAAAGATCCTCCCCTTATTTTACCCCTTTTCCTCACAATTTCTGTATTCCCTTCCCCTTAGCTTACTCCTTCCTTCCCTTTCACTTTTCAATGAAGTGGAAGAAGTTTCACCATAAATCGAATATGTCTATTGATACACGCTATGTTCATCTCCCTCCTTTCTTTCTCTCAGATATAATAGGTTACCTTTGCCTCTTCATGAGATGTAGTACCACCACTTTACACTTTTTTATGATATAATCTCCTTTCCACCTCTAGTTTCTAAGACAAATTGTACATATGTTCTTTACATATTTTTTTGACAGAAGTATAGTTCTCAAGATTTCTTTTTACCTTTTTTAGAAGTCTCTTGAGTTCTGTATTTGAAGATCAAACCTCTTATGTAGGTCTGGTTTTTTCATCAAAAATAGATGGAATTCATTTATTTCGTTAAATGTCCATCTTCTTCCCTGGAAAACGATGCTCATTCTTGCTGGGTAAGTTATTCTTGGCTGCATACCAAGTTCCTTAGCCTTTTGGAATATCATGTTCCAGGCCCTGCATTCTTTTAATGTGAATGCTGCTAGATCCTGTGTTATCCTTATTGTGGATCCTCCATATCTGAATTGTTTTTTTCTAGCAGCTTCCAATATCTTTTCCTTTGTCTGATGGTTCTTGAACTTGGCCACTATATTTCTTGGCGTTTTGATTTTAGGGTCCCTTTCAGTAGGTGATCGATGAATTTTCTCAATGTCTATTTTACCCTCTGTTTCCAAAACGTCTGGGCAGTTCTCTTTGATAATTTCCTCGAAAATGGTGTCCAAGCTCTTTTTTTCCTCCCATTTTTCAGGGAGTCCGATTATTCTCAAATTGTCTCTCCTGGATCTGTTTTCCAGGTCTGTTGTCTTTCTGGTAAGGTACTTGACAGTCTTTTCAATTGTTTCATTTCTCTGGTTTTGCTTGACTCCCTCTTGGTTTCTCCTTGAGTCATTCATTTCTACTTGTTCCAGTCTAATTTTCAATGATGTATTTTCTTCACTCACTTTTTTTATATCTCTTTGTAATTGTCCAATTGAGTTTTTATCTTCTATGGAATTTTTTTCCATTTTATCCATTTTATTTTTTAGAGAGCTGATTTCTTTTTCCAGCTCTCTAATCCTGTTTTCCTTGGAGTTGTTTACCTTTTCCAGCTCACTAATCCTGTTTTCCTTGGAGTTGTTTACCTTTTCCAGCTCACTAATCTTGTTTCTCAATGATTTGATTTCTTTATCCATTCTGTCTTTGAATGCATGGGATGACTTCTCCAGGCTCTCTTGCCAAGCTTCCCTTTCCTTTTCCCATTTCTCTTCCAGCTCTCTTGTGAGAGCCTTTTTGATTTCCTCTATGAGGTTCTTTTGTATTGAGGAGCAGCTTATATCCCTCCCAGGGGATACATCTGGGGACAGTCTGTTCCTAGTCTCCTCAGCAATTGAAGTCTGCTCCCTCTCCACACAGAAGCTGTCAATGGTTAGAGCCCTTTTGAATTTTTTGTTCATTTTGTCAGAGTAGGAATCAAAGAAAACAAACTGACAAGAGAAACAATTGGTCTGTTTTGCGGAGGGATAGGGCTGGATGTTATTAATGGGCTTCCTCTACAGACTGGGGGTAGGGCAGCAGAGAGCCACTAACAGAACAGCAATGACTGTACTGAGTCTGCGCTCTGAGGCTCTGAGAACGCACCGAGTCAGTCCAGGTGGGGGTTGGGGGTGGCCGGGCTCTGAGAGACGCTGGCTTTCTGGGGTTTTAATCTTCACCTCCGGTGTTTACACCCTCTCTGCTGCTCCTGGCTTGCTGCCAAGACAGAGCATCCACACTGGGGCAAAAGCCCTTTTGCAGAAACGGCAGAGATCACACCCCTCCCCCTCCGGTCTGAGCTGTGTGAGCTGCCTGTCTTGCTCTGGCTGTCTGCCCTCAGTCTGCGCCCAGTCTGATTGACCCTCCCCCGAACAAACACAGACCTTTCTGGCGACTTTCAAGGATGTCTTCTCTTGGTGATAATTTGTGGATTTCTTTCTGGGTCAAGCATTAAGTCAGAGGCTTGTCATGAAGTAAGTTCTGAGAGAAAACGAGGAGCTCAAGCAGCTGTCTGCCTCCACGCCTCCATCTTGGCCGGAAGTCTCCAATTTCTCTACTTGTTAATTTTTGTTGATAATAGATAAAAATGCTCACAACTTACTTGAATTTTTATCTTCTCTCACTTTGTTGAAGTTAATGATTGTGTCAGTTCATTTACTTAATTTTCAAGAGATCTCCAAATATCATTTGCAAAAGAAGTATTTTTTGTTTTCTATGCTTATTCTTTTAATTTCTTTTTCTTGCCTTGTTGTTTTATCTAGAATTTCAAATTACATTAGTGATGAAGGACATCCTTGTTTTATTCCTGTTTTTATGGCAAAGGCCTTTAATTTGCACTCATTGAATATGATGCTAGATGTTTGTTTAGATATGTTTAACATCTTAGTGAAAGGGAAGAGAAAGGAATAAGTATGTATATGATCCACTGTCTATGCCAGATACTGTGCTGAGCATTTTACAAATATAATATTATTTGTTCCTCATAATAGATCAGTGAGATAAATGATGTTTCGATCTCCATTTCACTGTTGAGGAGACTGAATCAAAAGAAATTAAGTGACTTCACCAGGTTCATTCAGCCAGTATCTGAGGCAGGATTTGAACTCAGGTCTTTTTGTCACCAGGCTAGAAGCACTACCTACTACCTATAATCTTACTAATATTGAACCACCTCATTCTTGCTATAGATCCAACTTTGTCATAGTATGTGATATTTTGACATGTTGTAATCTTTGCCAAATTTTTATTTATATTTTTTGTGTCAATTAAGGATGTTGTTTTGAACTTTGATTTTTTTCCTCTTCTTAATTTTAATATTAAGACTACATTTCTATCATAGAAAGAATTTAATAGGATCTCATTTTTTCTGACTTTTGTAAATTATTGATAATTATTCTTTGAATATTTGATAGAATTATTGTGTAAATCCTTTTAGGATCTATTTTTTCTCTCAGAGCTCACTTATGGTTTATTCAAATTATATTTTTGAGTTTTAACATTTGAATATAGGTATTTTCATATTTTTATAAATCACCCACTAAATTCATTATTGATTTTTATTGACACATAGTTGGGCAAAGAGTTTCTAATAATTTAATTATTTTTTATTGTTGTGAATTCTCCTTTTTTTCATTTTTGCCAGTGATAGTTTGATTTTCCTCTTCATCAATTGGTGAAACTATCTATTGCTCTTGTGATTGTTCTTTGATCCACTGATTGTTTAAGATTATGTTACTCAGTCTCCAATTAATTTTTATTAAATGGTTTTTACTCTATTGTGATTAATAAGGATAAGCCTAATCATTTTGCTTCTTATATTTGTGAAGTTTTTTTATGTTATAATATGTGGTTAGGCTTTTTTTTTTTTTTTTTTTAAGAGGTATGCAATACTGAGAACAAGCTTACTTCTTTCTTATCCTGGTTAGCAAGTAGCCAGAGATTGACCATATTTAACTTTTAAAAATTGTTTTAAAGTTGTTAACTTCTTTCTTGGTTTTGTTTTTTTGTTGTTAGATTTAAGTTTGAAAGAGGAAGGGTACACTGAAATCCTTCATTATTATAATTTTACTTTTTTAATAACTTATTTGACCTTTCCTTTATGCACTTAAATGCTATGCTATTTAATGCATATATGTTAAAACACTTATATTTTTGTTTATTGTAACTTTCAGTAAAATAGAATTTCCTCACCTATCTCCTTAATATAGTATATTTTTGATATTTACTTGTCTGCAATAATGATTGCCATCCCTGTATTTTTTTCAGTTTAACTGAAGAGTATTAGGTTTCAGTCCTTTTATTTTTATCTCTACATAGAGCTTTAAATTTCAAATAAGCAGTAAGTTGTTGGATTCTGGTTTCTAACTAATTGTTATTATTTTTTATTTTGTGGATGAATTTATCTCATTCATATTCATGGTTGTGATAATTAACTGTATATTTCTCTCCATCCTATTTTTGCTTTTTGTACTCCTGCTTACATATGTGAAAGTGGTAAGAGAAGTATCCTCAGCACTAGGACTTGATGTTTGATAAAAATAGTTTCTGCTCATCTAGACCATTCATACTTCCCTTGCCCAGATCACAGCTATTCAAATTTTCTTCCAAAATTTGCCTCTTTTTCAAAATATAAGTTAATTCTTTTGAGATCAGAATTTGGTCTAGTGTGGTTTCTCACTTTCTTTCTCATTTGCTTCATATTCCTGGAAGTCTCAGAATAGCAGCTAATTATTAGATAATTAATTGTTAAAATAATACTGTTAATATAATATTATATCATTATTATATAATTTAAACATCATAATATCTCTTTTATCACTTAGGTAGAAAGGATAGGCTTTTCTAAAATTTATCACTCCTGTTTACTGTAGTCATTAATTATATTATTACTTAGTAATAATCATATTAAATACCAATATTACTTGTATCAACAATTACTACAATATAAATACTAATGTTATATAAAATATTAATTTTCCTTCCCCAATTCAATTTTTTTCCTGATTAACATATCTTTATTTTCTTTTCCTCTTTTTCTCCTCTTTTTTGGACAATAAAAGGGTAGAAAATACTTCTAATAAAACAGATTCCCACATTGGCCAAGTCCAATATTGTATGTCTTATTCTGCACCTTGAGCCTTTTCTTCTTTGTCAGGAAGTAACATGTTCCACCTCCAGTCTTTGTAATCATTATTTGTCATTGTATTGATCAGAGTTCTTAAGTTTAAAAATGTTTTTATTTTAATAATATTGTTGTTATTGTTTAAATTAACTTCTGGCTCTACTCATTTCATTTCACATCACAGAGGTCTTTCTAGTTTCTTCCAAACTATCATTTTGCCATTTCTTGTGGCATATTAATATTCCATTACATTCATATACCATAATTTGTTTGACCATTCCCTAGAAGATGACCACTCCCTCAATTTCCAGGTTTTTGTTACTATGAAAAGAACTTATCTCTCTGGGTTATAGACTACATATATATACATACATATATATGTACATAGAGTATATATGATACTATTATTGGTGTCACTAGGTGAAAAGAAATTCTGTTTAATGCCTTTGGGGGCATTTTTTCAAATTACTTTCCACGGTGTACCAAATCACAAAGAATTTTTAAAATATTCTTCTTTTAATGAAATTACTGTGCCAATAGATATTTTGGATATCTTCAAGTAATAACTCAAGCAAAAGGCATTTGTCATAATTTGTATTGCTTCCACAACAGTTTTATAATTTATATCATGAATTCATCATTTATTTTTATCCACTTGAACAGCTAGTTATTATCCATAATAACATAATTTTATTTTATTTTCTCTTTTTATCCTCAGGTTTTGTAGATTTCTATGTAGCTATATATCTTTTTAATATATAGTGCCATTTCTCACATTTTATATCATATCTATTTTTTTGTATGAGACATGCCCTTCCATTGCCAGAGTCCAGTTGTGAATCCCATCTCACCCAAATATTGGTAATAGTTATAAATCATGGGGTTCTGTATTCAGGAAGCACTGAAATAAATGATAACTGATAATGAATTTTGTTTTTGATTCACAATTTCTTTAGGTGTGGACATTAGTATTTAAGAACACTAGAGAGCTAAGCAACAGATGGCTGCTATTACTAAGTCTATATCAGCCACTAAATTTTTTTGTGAATTTAACCTTTAGCTTCTCTGTATTTTCACTTGTTTTTCTACAATCTTCTAATATCACAATAAAAATACATTTGTTGAGCACTTTATAAAGATCAAAATCATATTGGAATCTTGCAATCTTAAGACCATAAATTGTTCTTGAAGATTAATCGTCAGAAGAATTTGTCTTTGGTTATTTTCCTAATAATAGAATGTTTTGTATCACCTTTCTCTGGGAATTGTTCTTAGTTTGTCTCAGGGAGAATAGTGATGAATGAAGAGAATGTGGAAAGATATTATTCAATCATTTCAGTCCATTCTGACTCTTCATGACCTCATTTGTGGTTTCTTGGCTAAGATACTAGAATGGTTTGCCATTTTCTTCTCTAGGTCCTTTTACAGAAGACAAACTGAGGCAAACGGGATTAAATGACTTACCTAGGGACTTATAGCTAGTAAGAATCTGAGGCTAGATTTGAACTCATGAAGATGATGTAAGAAGACAGTTTAATTGAAACATGTTTGGCAACTGAGCTGAACTTTCTTAGTTTTAGGTATAAAACTTACTGATATCTATCTTTTTCACTTAGGTAGAAAGAATAGATTCTTAAAAAATTGTCATACCTGTTTAATATAGCTGCCATAAATTATAATAAATATTAATAAATCATTTGTTTTCATAAGATACTAAATAGATTGAATGTCATTTCAAAATGTTTCCAATTCCATTATCCTTAATATTTTTAAGACTCTAAATGTATGCAATGGGTTGAGAGTACTAGGGGCTGTACCCAACCCCCACAAGCAGATTCTTTACCACCCCATCTGCCACCCCAAATGCTAAATCCCAGGAACACCACTGCTTTGCAGTATGTTATATTTTACAAGACTTTGAGGAAGGAGAAACACAGAAAGATAGTGACAATCACTGCAGGGCTAGAGAGACAGAGAGCATAAGGTTAGAGCTAAAACTTCTAAAAAGCAACTGGAGTGTTGGAAAAAAGTAACAGAGGGAAGATTTGAATACATTTATCAAGGAATTAATGAACAGGCTAAAGGTATTTATGTAGGCAGAGAGCATATGGAAAAGGGGGAAATGAATCACAGAAGAAGGCAGTCAGTCTTGATACACAGATTATTTAATTTTGAGAAGTATATATATATTTATATATACATATATATTCATATACATGCATGGGAATGGCAAATTCAAAAAAGTCATATTGTTCAATTAAGAAGGTCAGTGCATTTGTATTGGGAGGAAGACTGAAACTTCTTGATTTGTCGATACCCTCAAGATATAAATGGAATCAAAGGAAAGTATTCAGTGGTTTACTGGATCCTCAATGGGGACTTAATTAAGGAAATATATGAACAAGAATCATGAAAGATAACAAGGTGCAGAGAGGTTTCAATGTATGCTGGTGGAGGAAAGAAAAAAATGGGATCGTTGATCCATTGCAGTAGGGTTGTTGGTTCATACTACCCACTGTTATTGGGGGGTTATCAATAAATGCTTCTTGATAGACTGACACCCCAGAAAAGCATTGTACATGGGATATTCAGTCACAATATCATCCCTATTTATCATCCTGTTTTCCCCATCTTTTCAGAGTTTAGTTTAGGAAAACCAAAAGAAAACTGTTGTGATAAATGGTTCAGTAAACCTTAGCATGATCGGAAATGCCATGCAGAATTTGGCAGATGGCAAAAGATGATTATAAAGTCATCTTCACAAAGTTTATAGTAGTGAGTGGTGATGGAAAATAGCAGGTGAGAAAATTGGAGCAGGTTAAGCATTGTCAATAATTTTGCTTTTGGAAGCAATTAAAATGCTCGAGAAACTAATACAGCAACAACAAATGCACATGTTCTTTCCATAATAAAGGTCCCAAACCATAGTGCTAATGGTTGCAGTAACTTAAACAGTAAGGACATGACTTATTGTCCCACAACAATTAGTTTAGTGCTGAAATTAAATCCCTAGCCTGAATCTGAGATGTTTGATTAATAGAAAGCTAATTCTCAGTGTTAAAACTTAAGGAACCTAATTGTAAACTGAGGGAGGCAGGCATTAACTAGATTAGTTAGTAAAGTCAATTAAATGTTTGAGAACCCTCAGGTTACAAGTGTACACACACACACACACACACATACACACAAACACACACACACACACACACACACACACACACACACACCAAAAAAAAAAAAAAAACCAACAAAAAAAAATCAAACCCCAAACCCCAAAACAATGCCAGTAATGTTGAATAAAAAAAAATAGCATTCTCATGTAAATTTAGCAAGGCTTATGTTTCTTTGGAGTTTCATATAAAGGAAATGATATGGAATATTACCAACTAATTACCATGCTGATCTATTGCCAGAATGCTTGTGAAATAGCACCAAGGAGAACTCAACCTCCCCTTAGTCATTTTAATGGAGTGTTCACTTCCAAGCCTAATTAGACATTGGTGGCATTAACTGCCCCCAAATGAATAAAGTGTGTGGTGTTCATGTGCTTTCCCAGGCTGCTGTAGGGTTTACCCCCTAAGATATTCTTAAGAGCTATTTAACTATACCACTAGAGGCTTCAAGACTCTCATCTCGTCATTGGTCATAGAGCAGTCATAAGTTAGCATGAATCAAACCCACATGCCTTTTTAAGCTTTTAGCCAAAATTCTACACCTCCAGAAACAAATGATTTCACTTCAATTAAATTCAACAGATGCTAATTATTTATCTTTTATATGCAGAGCACGATGCTAGATGCTTGGGGAAGTAAAAGGTAAATGAGACCTGGTCCTAGCTTTCAAGAAACATACAATGTAAAAGAAAGAATACCAACAAAATGACTTCTATACATAATTGTATAAGAAAGTATAAGAGAGAACGATATTATCAAATCATAAAAAAATCAAATGACTTTAGACGATGTCTAGTTCAGTGCTCATTGCCATCCATTGAACAATCTCCCCAAATAACCTTCTTTACTCCCTATCCCAGCACCATCCAGCATTGTAGCTGGTATTATTCTGAAAAATAGTCCTTAGTAATATCAATTAAATTAATCCATTCTTGTTCCAGTGATAGCCAGATTGTTTGCTCTGTTTCTAAGGGAATTTGTTATTCATTCTACTTTCCTCATTGGCTGTACTGCAAAGTAGTAGCTAGGTGGGCCAGTCAGCCTTGCACTTTCTTAGATATATTAAAAGTTTGAGCCAGAAGAAAAATATGATTAGAGCCCTTTCTGTATTATTTATTTATCATCTTTTTATTATCTTCCTTTATTTAAAAAATATGATACCCACTTTTATTACTGAACCTATTAACACAGAAGCTGAAAACAAAACTTGGATTAGTTTCTTTAACCCATTTCTTTGTCTTCACCATAACGGATAGCCTCTAACATAGTAGAATTATGGCTTTTACCTCTAAAGACTGAAAAGTTTAGAATAGGCATAAATTAGTTGGGCTTACAAAGTCATATTCCCTTTAAATTGTCTTGTACAGATCTTGTTGCTAATTTGCATTTGATATCATTGAAAGATGGCATGATTTTGCTTCTTTTTTCTCTGTGCGCTTTTTTATCCTGAAATTTTAGTGGAATATATAGTAAAGTATTTAATAGCAGCTAGATGGTTCAGTAGACAGAGTGCCAGAATTCAAATTTGACTTCAGATACTTCCTAATTGTATGATCCTGGGCAAGTCATTTATGTTTGCCTCAGCAATATCATTTGTAAAATGAACTAGAGAAGAAAATGGCAAACCACATAAAGTATCTTTGCTAAGAAAACCCTAATTAAAGCCACAAAGAGTCTAGTATTACTGAAATGATTTAATCAAAAAAATGCTTAATAAGTACTGGTTGATTTTGAAGCCAGTGCTTTCTCATTTTTGCTTTAAACAACTCATGAACCTTTTTGGTTGTTCAAATGAACAAGCATTTTAGAAAACTTTTGCCAAGTGCGCAGGGCTCAGTTTTCTTTGTTTCACATTCTTCTCAGGTTTCATTTGGGTAATTGCTCCAGACATTCTTTATTATGGCATTCCCATTGTAACTCTTTCCCAGTACTTGGGCACTAAAGATGCCACACACATGACTGCACTGCAATCTCTGCAACCTTGGATCTCAGGGGCATTGGGTCCAATCTATTTGAGACTGAAATGAAGAGTGGTCATTAAGGTGTCAGGAGGTTTTGAAGTGAAGCACTGGCAATCATTTCAAGAGAGTCAGGAAGTTTTATCTGAGTGATAGCTAGAGAGAAACTTACTCTGCGCTCTCTCTCATCTCTCTCTCATTTTATTTTTTAAGTAGGTTGTTTTAAACAACTGAGGCACCAAAATATTTGGCAATAACTTCAGTCAGTTTCTTTTGTGACTTAATGGGGCAGCTAGGTCATACAGTGGATAGAGTACTTGGCCAGGAGTTAGAAAGGCTCATCTTGCTGAGTTCAATTCTGGACTCAGACACTTAACAGCTATATGATCCTAGATAATTTGCTTGATGGCTTTTGTCTCAATTTCCTCATTTGTAAAATGAGCTGGAGAAGGAAATGGCAAATCATTCCAGCATTTTTACCAATAAAATCCTAAATGAGGTCATGAAGAGTTGGATATGACTGAACTTTGTGACTTATGATCCAAACCCCTCAGAGGATTCTAGGTTTGGATCCAATCCTAGATATTTGAGCCAAAAAGGTCCTATCTTTGGCACATCACTCCCCAACCCCACTAAGTTAATTCAGGATCATCTCCTCCCCCAAAAAAAGCTTAGGCAAAATTTACATTTCTGTATTTTTATGAAATTTGATTAAAAAATCACATTCAAACTATAGTCACCAGAAAAATTTATTGTAAATTTCACACAATCCACTTGGCATCTCCAGAACCATCAAGTTTCTATATGTTATCTCTTGTGGTATCTTCATTTTCCAAAGCTTTTATTTTCTGTTACCTGAAAGCTTGTGTCCGTTTCCCCAAATATGGATAACCGAATCTTCACTAATGTAACAATATAAGTTTTGGGTATGGATCAGTTGTATACCCCCTACTACAGAAAATTCATGAGTGTGAACAACTCATGAGACCATAAACAAATATAGAGACATAAAGCATACAAAAAGCTCTCCTTTCCTTTTCTCTGAAGATTAAGATATTTTGGGAGGACTGCTGAATAAATATTGTCCATTCACCTTGAATCTGTACCACTGGAGTAACTCACAGCATTAGAAAAGTTGGCAAGAGGCAAGCTTCAGATTTCTTCTCTTCTCCCCTCCTCCCACAAAGATATCAGAACCCTCCTTATCATCCCTTTCCCTCTACTTCCTTAGGTTTCTTTGTGGATTTGTAGACAGACAGTGTAGACAGTGTACAATGGAAAAGATTGGATAGGCTAAGAGAGATGAAATTAATAGTTTTTTTATTCTCTTTTTCTACATTTTAGTAATGTGAACAGTACTCTACTTCCCTGACATCCTCCAACTCTAGTTGATATTTTGAGTAACTTGAAAAACTTTAACAAGTTACCCATAGGTGAATTTTTTGGGCTGGAGAGAGAACTGGAAAGAAACTGGTACAGTTGGCTAAGCCTCTGTATCTATAGGAACATTTTGACAGGAGAAGAAATATCACCCAGGAGGTGAGGGAAAGACTGTGAACTTATCCTTACCCAATTTAGTGTCTATAGCAGATTAAATATATGAAGGTGAGAATACTGAGTTTGTGATTCTGACTTCTGGACAAGCAGCTCTAATATAATAGGGAAACTGAAATTCTGTACTCTGCCATAATGAAACAGTCCATGAATGAAACCCTGTGACGTTGAAGGAATTCAAATCCCATTTTATAGATAAGGAAACTGAGGTTCAGTGAGATTAAGTGACTTGTTATCCAAGGTCATAAATATTATAAATAGTTGAGATAGGGCTCAAATCCAGATTTTCTGACTCTCAGACTATCCCAAGGGAGAATATTTCATACTGTTTACTATCATGTGAGTGCCACTCTGACTTAATGGAAACAGTATTGGAGTTGGATTCAGGAGAACAGGGTTTAAAACCCACATCAGAAACTGTATGATCATGAGCAAGTTACTTAATCTCTCAGTAATACTTGTATAATGTACCTCATTAGATTGTGCTTCTTACAAACCTTAAAGCACTTATGTAAATGGGAATTATTATTATTATTACCTGAGTGATCTTAGGCAAGTCATTTGCCTTCATTGGACCTCTGTTTCTTTGTATGCAAAATGATGGGGTTTGTGTATCTTTTGAGTTTCAGCCTACCTGAACATTACTAATGCATATCAATTAATGATAAAGGAGTTGAGAAGTACATACTATGTTCAGCACTGTAGGGTCCACAAAGATATATGCTATGTTTTCAGTACTGGTGAAGCTTTTCATCTCATGGCAAACGATGATCAACACACATAAGACAAAACAATAATATATGATCAAGTCCCTAAGAGCTCAGTCTTGTAGTATAGATAATATTCTTGGAGAGAATTATTAAAATTACAACTTGAACTAAGTTAAAATGTAACTGGGAAACATTTTTTAAAATTAAAAAAATTCAATGCAACCTAGATAAAGTGAATTTGTGGTTTTTCTAAGTCAACATGCTACCTGCAGAGGACTCTTCCTAGTTGATTTTAATATCACTGTTCTATAACACTTCTGAACTACTTCTCTTGGTGATCTCAATCAGTTCCATAAATTTTATTACCATCTTTATACTGATGATTTTCAAATGTACCTTATATGTGCCAGTCTCTTTTCTGACTTCCAATATCATATCTCCAATTGCCTCTCAGACATCTCAAGCTGGATTTCCAATAGACATTTTACACTCAAAATGTATAAAACAACATTATCTTTTTCCATGAAGCTTCTTAGGCCTCCTATCTTTCTTGATATTATAGAAGGCAATACCATCCTCCCATTTCCTTAGGCTTGTGACCTAGATACTTGTGAAGCAACTTGGTTTGGTTGAATGATGGATTGAAAATGAAAGCTAGGGAGAGTATCATAATAGGGAAACAAATTTTATTCTCTGCCATAATGAGACAGTTCTGTTTCACTATGGGATTCAATACAATCTATCTTCATTTTTTCCTTTTAATTAAAAAAATGTTTAAACTTAAATCACCACCCCAAACAATCAAACAAACATACCAAAAAATAGGACAAAATCATTCTCAAAAGCTTTAGTCTATAACAAGGGAGAATCAAACTAAATAACAAATAAATGGCCAAATTGTGTGTTTTCTTCTAGGCTAGACTAAAGTTCTATCATCTCTGGTGCTGTGTTTCTTCCTTCTTTTTATTCTTTTTTAATTTAATTGTGCTTATTTATGTAAAATTCTGGTTCAGTTGATTTTACTCAGCATCACTTCATAAAAGCCTTTAAATGTTTCTTTGTTCTGATATTTACCCTTTTTTGTTAGAGAACCACTGAATTTCTTTGCATTAATATGCTATAATTTTTCATCATTCTTTATTTATAAGATACATACTATTTCTGATTTTCTTATTTCTGATTTTTCTTGGTAGTAAGAATATAGCAACTCTGATATTTGTTTGTTTATAAAGGCCTCACTTTCCCTTTCTATGATATTTTCAGGATATAATAGTAGCAATTGAATAGCTGAGCCTAAATGTTTGATCAAGGATCACCTTTCCCTTGTGATTTTTATTGCATGTTGATATTTTGTTCCCCCAGATGCTTGTATCAATTTAGAGTTCCACTGGGCAGTGAATTACAATGATTATTTCTCATATTTTTTCCATTCCTGAATTTTAGCTTCATCCCTTTCCATTTTTTCTGTTCTAATACAAAATACATTCAACTGGTCTTGACATCGTGGTTTTTTTTTTTTTTTTTTTTGGTCCCTTCTCTCCTTTATACATAAGAGGAGGATGGTAAAAGACAAATGTGGTTCGCATTAGTCCTCTACTTTAGTATAATACACTTTTGCTTCTCTTTACCTTGTCCAGAATCCAGTAACAGCTTCTTATTTTATCATTTTCTTCTGTTTAATCCTGTTTCATGATCTACTTTTCAACATAAGGTTTTTTAAATTTAGGACTAATCCCTCCCTCAATCTACTCATTTTCTTTTTCTCCCTCTCCCTTGTTTTCCTTGTTAAGTGAAATTTCTGAACCCCTCTATGCATTTCTATCCTTCCTTCCTCTGACTAGTTCACAAGAGTGAGATTCTAGTGTTGCCTGCTTCCCCAACTCCTCCCTCCTTGCTTATAGTTTATATACTTGCACAATACAATTATGTAAGATAATTTCCTCCAACTTTTCCTTACTCCTTGTCCCCACAATGTATTCCATTTCCCCTTAATTTTTCCTCTTGAGATAATTAAAATAAAAGAAAACTGCTTCTGGGTCTTCTATCTCATTAGATTTTTCTCTATGACCCCTGATTTAAAGAAAAAAACATGAATCATCTCCCTTTATTAGAATATCAAAAGGTGATATTGACCCTTGTATTTTTATTTCAAAGTTTCTATGCACCTCTGGTCTTTTAATCATGAATACTTAACAGTTCTTTATTCTATAAAAGTTCCATTTTCCCTCCTGTAGAATTATACTAAGTTTTTCTGTATCAATAATTTTTGATTAGAATATGTTTTGCTTTCTGAAATTCTAAGCTATCCATTTCCATCTGGTGGCTATTAAATATTGTGTGAACATGACTGTAGTTCCTTGGTAGTTAAATATTTTTTAAATTTCCACTTGCTTTCAGTATTTTTCTTTCTCCTAGAATTTCTGGGAGATATATTTTGATTGAAATATTCCTGGGAGTTTTATTTTGGATTTTTTTTTTAGGAAGTGACTGATGGATTCATTCTGTTTTCACTTTTTCTTTCTTCACTCTATTCTAAGATACTGTATAGTGGTTTTAAAAAAAATCTTGAAATATTAAATGTAGGAACTTTTTTTTTTGATTTTGACTTTTAGGTAATTCTAATTTTTAATTGATCTCTTCTTGATCTTTTTTTCCAAATCATTTGTTTTTGATGTGAGATACTTTATTCTTTCTTCCTTTTGTTTTTATTTTAAGATTTCTTTTTATCTCATAAACTCATTAACTAGTCCTTGGTCTAGAGTAATTTTTATCCAAGTTAATTTTTAAGGAGAATATCTTGTTTCTTTTACTTCTGATGCTAAGCTGTTAATTCTTTTTCTAATTCTTTCTTTCATAGCTCTCATCCTTTTTTCAACTTAAAATATTTTATTTTCTCAATTACATGTAAAACAATTTTTTAATATTCATTAATTCTTTCCTTCTCTCCCCTTTTTAAAGACAGTATGAAATTTGAGAGAAATTATATGTGTGCAATCATGCAAACATATTTCTATATTAATTATGTTGTAATAGAAGACAGAAACCAAGGGGGAAAAACATAAAAACAAAAGTTAAAAATAGTATGCTTTCTTTGATTTGCATTCAGATTTCATTAATTCTTTATTGGACATGGATAGTATTTTTCATAAGGAGTACTTTGAATCATTGTATTGCTAAAAATAGATAAGTCAATCATAATTGATCATTTTACAATATTGCAAGTACTGTGTACAATGTGCTGATTTTGTTCATTTTACTTTGCAACAATTTGTGTAATTCTTTCCAGGGTTTTCTGAAGTTATCCTGTTCATTATTTCTTATAGCATAGTAATATTGTATTTCAATTATATAACACAACTTGTTCAGTCATGTCCCATATTTCTCCAATGTCTAAATCTTTGCTGCTACAAAAAGAGGTGATATAAATATTCTTGTACAAATACATCCTTCCCTTATGTGAACTGATGCTAAATAAAGTGAGTAGAACCAAGAGAACATGGCATACAGCAACAAAAAGATTGTACGATGATCAATTCTGATGGACATGGCTCTTTTCAACACGAGATTATTCAGGCCTGAATGTTGTTATGGGTAGAACCATCTGTATCCAGAGAGAAGACTATGGGGACTGAATACAGCATACATAGGATTCTCTTTTTTTGTTGTTGTTTGCTTGCATTTTGTTTTCTTTCTTATTTTTTTCCTTTTTGATCTGATTTTTCTTGTGCAGCATGATAATTGTGGAAATATGTATAGAAGAATTGCACATGTTTAACATTTATTGGATTACTTGCCATATAGGGGAGGGATTGGGGGAAAAGAAGGGAGAAAAAATTTGCAATACAAGGTTTTGCAAGGGTAAATGTTGAAAACTATTCATATGTTTAGAAAATAAAAAGCTTTAAAATTAAAAAAAAATTAAAGGCTTGGGGTGATGGAAAGAACAAATAGGTCCTTCCTCTGCCCCTTTTAAAAATCTGTTTGGAACACAGACATGATAGTGATATTGCTGTGCCAAAAGATATGCTAAGTATTATAGACCTTTGGGCATAGTTCCAAATTGATCTGCAGAATAGTTGGATCAGTTTACCAAAAGTGCTTTAGTGTTTCAATTTTCCCATACCCTTTCCAACATTTATCATTTCTTTTCTGCCATATTAGCTAACCTAATAGGTATGAAGTAGTACTTCAGAGTTGTTTTAATTTGTATTTCTCTAATCAATAGTAATTTAGAGCATCTTTTTTCACATGATTATAGACTGTTTTGATTTCTTCATCTGAAGACTCCATGTTCATGTCCTTTGACTAATTATCAATTGTGGAATGACTTGTAAATTTAACTCAGTTCTCTATATAATTAAGAAATGAGGCCTTTATCAGAGACATGTGCTATAATTTTTCACCCTCCAGCTTGCTGCCTTCCCTCTAATCTTGGTTGCATTGGTTTAGTTTATACAAAAAACTTTTAAATTTAATTTAATAAAAATTATTCATTTTACTTCTTGTAATACGCTGTCTTTTGTTTGATCATGCATTCTTCCCTTTGTCATAGATCTGACAGGTAAACTAGTCCTTGCTCTCCTAATTTGTTTAGAGTATCACCCTTTACATTTAAATCAGGAGGACCAGAGTTCAAATCTTGTCTCAGACACTTAGCACTTCCTAGCTGTGTGACCCTGGGCAAGTCACTTAACCCTTTAACCCCAATTACCTCAGCAAAAAAAGAAAAAAAAATCATATACTCATTTTGACCTTAATTTTTAATATACATTTAAGATATTGGTCTATACCTAGTTTCTGGCTTATGGTTTTCCATATGCCAGCAGATTTTGTCAAATAATGAGTCCAGTCAAAAGCTGGAATCTTTAGTTTATCAAACACTAGATTATCATAATCATTTACTACTGTATATCATGTTCCTAATCTATTTTACTGATCTACCACTCTCTTTCTTAGTCAGTACTGCATTGTTTTGATAATTACCACTTCATACTGCAACTTGAGCTCTGATATAGCTAGACCACCTTCCTTCACTTTCTCCTTTTTTTTTTGTCTCCCCCCTCCCTCAATTCCCTTGATAATCTTGACTTTTTGTCCTTCCAATTGAATTTTGGTTTTTCCTATCCTTGTAAAATAATTTATGATACTTTTATTGGCAAGGCACTGAAAAAAAAAACCCAAAATAATTTAGATACAGTTGTCATTATTGTTATATTGGCTCAGCCTACCAAGAGCAATTGATATTTTTCACATTGTTTAGATATGACTATTAGTGTAATAGTCTTTTGTAATGATGTTTATTTAGTTCCTGAATTTGTCTTGGCAGTTAGACTATATCTTTTATTTTTTCTCTATTTTTTTCCACTAGCATTCATATTTCTTTTTCAAATATGCTATCATTTCATTTATAAAAATCTCTTTTATCTTTAAAAATAAAAGTTTTGCTTCATTTCTTCCAGGAACTTTAGTGGAACTTATGCCAAAGAAGTTTTTGTCTTTAAGGATTTACTTATAGATGTTTTGGAGACATTGTTTTCTGGTTTGTATCTTGTATTGTTGTCATCACATTAGCTCTTCTTCATGGATTTTCTTTCTGCTTACTTATTCTTCCAGTTTGACTTTCTGATTTCTAACTTTGTACTCTTCTTGAGGGAATATTTCTTTAGGGCTCAGTTCTGTTTTCTGTCTTTTTGGATCCTTTTGCTGTTTTCTTATTCTACTGATTGTTGTGTTATTTCAGGATCTCAAAATTACCTTAGGTTGGGTACACATAAGTTTTTTGTGTGCCCAAAGCACTCTGTTCCAAAGTGAAATCTGAGCACTTCTTTCCTCATCTGAACACTGCACATTTTTTATCTTTGGTTCTGAGCAATTCAACTGTTGCTTTGCCCCTAGATAGAGCTCCAATCGACTGCTATTAGAATCAATCATTTTCAGTCAGCTTGAAACCTCTGCATATTGAACATACGTAGGCTTAACATTGGTCTGGGCTCCCAGCCCTGGCTATTCTTTTGTAGAGTTACATTCAACTAGATGCTTTGCTGTCAGTGCCAGAGTCACACAGCTACTGCTTGCTTCTTTACATGGTTTTCCATCTATACACAGCTTATATCCTGTGTGCCTGTTCTTTGATCTGGACCAGCTAGACACAAGTCTTTTCCTATGTTAGAATATTTTGGATTTGTGATTCATCAGTGTGTAGTAAATAACAGAGCTGTCTGGCACCAATTACTACTCCCAGAATAATGTCAAGCTACTCTGTGACATATTTGAAATCTATTATTTTTTTCTGGTACCACAGGAAAAATTCCTGAAAAGGGGAGATCTTGTAAGGATAGAACTGTTTCCAACATCAGTAGAACATTTCTCTGTCTCTCTATGCCATCTTGGGCTGGAAAAAATGGTCCAGTGTTTGTTGTTGTTTTTTCTCCTTGGATTTCTTGATTACCACTCAGTCTGATTTTCTTGATATTTGTGGAGTAGTTATGAGGGATACTTTGGCTATAATATTTCTTTTTTATTTGGATAAGATGGTTATTCATCCTACAGGTTATATTTTCTGCATCATCTGTTCATGTCCTTTGACTTCTGGTGCATTTAGAAGTATGCAATATATTAATATAGCATTTTCTTATAAATTCTGAACATCAAAATTTAGATAGATTCAATAAAATAATTTTCTGTAGTCTGAAACTTTTTTTCTAGTTGTAAAACTGATGACAAATATCTCATTGAGATTTAGTGAGGAATAATGGGATTTAGAGAAGAAGAATAAGGTGATACTTAGAATGGCACTCCTTAAAGGTAAAAACTGTTTTGCTTTTGTCTTTGCATGCCCAGCACCTAGTGCAAGACTCAGAACAAAGGAGTCATTTAATTGATGTTTATTGATTGATTGATGATAACACCAGAAAGATAATTTGAGGAGCACATTGTGATATTTATCTGAAGAAAGAATATTTATGAAGAAATATGACAATGAAAATATTATTTTTATTGCTAAGATGAAATATATGATGAATTGAGCAATTGAACCAGGTTGAGGAAATTGACAGCTTTAATATAGTCTTTATAGAAAAGTAATTGAGGCAGCTAGATGGCACAGTGGATAGAGCACGGGTCCTGAAATCAATAGGAATCAGAGTTCAAATCTGACCTCAGACATTTAACATCTTCTAATTGTGTGACCCTAGTCAAGTCATTTAATCCCAATTGCCTTGCTAAACAAACAAATAATGATAATAATAGAGAAGTGAAGAGGGACCACTTAAGTTTTTTTCAGTTATTATTTTTTGTCCTTTTAAATATATTGCTATTTTTTTTTTTGCTTTGACATAATGGATACTTCTCAAATAATCAACTACCTCCACATGGTATATTTTCTTCAAAACAGCTTTAACAATATGATGGGTGCTAACACTGACTACATTAAACTAGAGTTTTGTTGCCTTTTAATACTTACATTCTTTGCATTGCTGCAGCGATTATATATATTATTCTTTTGTTTCAGTTTTCTTCACTCTGCATTGCCTCATACTAATCTTTTAATGTGTCTAAATTCTTCATTTTTGTCATTCCATATGGTACAGTAATATTATGTTACATTTATATAATTTATTCGGTCATTGCTTAATTGTTAGGAACATGCTTTGTTTCCAACATTTTGCCATCACAACTGATAATGCTATGAATATTTTTGTTCATATGGATTTTTTATTGTTGCCAATGACCTTATTAGGACATTGTCCTAATAGTGGAATTTTATGTCAAAGGGCATGAATATTTTTGTATCACTTTTTGCATAATTCTACTTTCTCCCCTAAAACAGCTGAATCAATTCACAATTCTACCAGCACACCTTAATTGGTGTGCCCTTTTTGCCCATAGTTCCTATAATAAATTTCCAGTCTTTTAGCATCTTTTTTGTCTGGATGATATGATGTGATGCCTCTGGGTTTTTAAATTTGCATTTTTGATTTTAAACATTTTTTAGTTTGTGTTCTTTTGAAAAATTTATTCATATTCTTTGACAAATATCTATTAGCAAATCGGATTTTAATCTTTATATATTTATGTCAATTTCCTATGTTACATATATGTATATATATATATGTATATATATATATGTCATTCTGTTTAATTTAAAGACTTCACACCATTCTTTATTGATTCTTTGGATTTTATAGTATTTTATTTATGCAAAATTTCAAAAAGAATATATAACCAATGTTAACCTAATTTGTTTTTTTTCCCATCTTTTCTCTCTTATTTCTAATTGTGAATTTTTTCTCTATGAATAATGGTGAAAGATATAAATTTTTATTCTCATATTTTTTATGGAGTCATGTCTTAAGTTTTATAATTTATCTATTTGGGAATTGTTAACAGATTTCTTTCAGCCATTGGTTTATGTTCTTGAGTTTTAGAAACACTATCTTTTGTGTGTATTTGCTTGTAGACATTGATTTATTAGTCTAAAGCATTGACCTGCTTTTATATTTTTGGTCAATACCAGATAGTTTTAATAATTGCTACTTTTGAGTATAACTTGAGATTTGATGGTACCACGTACCCTATATTTTCAATTTTCATATTCCTGAATTCTAATTCCTTCAGATAAATTTATTATTTAGTCTAATTCTTTAAAACATCTATTTAGTTATTTAATTTGCATAGCACTAAGTCAGTAGAATAATTTCAACATTGTTGGCATAGCCCCATTATGCAAGTCAAATATCCTTCCAATTAAATGACTTCTGCAAAAATTATTTTGTAGTCATATTTATGTAAGTTCAACATATGTCTTGGTTAATTAATTCTCAAATATTTAATGCATTAAGTATAGTTTCTCATCCTTTTTCTGCTTTTGAGTATTTGTTAGTAGTACACAGTAAAGCTAATGATGTTTTTTATGGATTTATTTTGTATCCTGATACTTCACTGAAACTTTTTTTTGCTTAATTTTCTTGTTAATTCACTAGGCTTTTCTAAGTAAACTATCTCATATTATCTTCAGTTAGATAATTTTGCCTTTTTATTGTCTTATTGTCATAACTAGTATTTGTAGCATTATATAGTAGACAATAAAAATCATCATATTCCCTCCTGCTCTTATTGAGAAAGCTTACAATGTTTTTCCATTACAAATAATGTTAAGCTTCAAGTATACACACAGACACAAATTATATACATACCTATATTTGTGTATTTATTTTTTAAAGAAAAATAATTTCATTCCTTTCTTTAATATTTTAAACTTAAATTAATGCTAAAAATCTTTTACAATTTCTATCACTGTAGCCTAATTTGTACTGATTATGTTTTTATAATTGATTGTAATTTTAGTTTAATAATATTGGATCATCTTTGTATTCCTGTTATAAATTCAACTTGGTAATAATAAATAATTTTGCAATATATTTCAGTGCCCTTTTTGACAATATTCTATTTATGATATTTGCATTAATATTCACTAAAGACATTGATCTATAATTTTCTTTTTCTGCTTTATATTTTCCTAGTTTGAGTATTAGGATTATATAAAATCTAGAAGTAGTTCTTAGATTAAATCTCTGAGCCCTGGCTACCAGGTCAATTATTACTATTACATTCTTTCAATTTTACTTTCTTTTGATTTTGCTCTAATAAGTTCTTGTTGTAGTTTTAAATTTTTGAGTTTTGCTTCCTCCATTCTTTTTTCTAGACTTGTTGTTTTGCCAAATTTTTCTAATTTCTCTTTTAAGTCATCAATTTTGCTTTTAACTTAGTCTTGTTTTATGTCTTCTCTAATCCTGCAATTCTTTTATTACACTTTCTAGTAGATTTTGGCATCTTTGTGGCTATTCTACTTTGTTGGGCTAGGGGATGTTTAAGAGATTCTTCCTTTAATAATTACAGAGACTACAGAGATTACAGAGTTTTCTATGCTTGCTTATTCTTCTCCTTCTTCTGTTTTGGAATTTCCTTTCTTTGTAATCTTTTAGTGTAACATAATTCTTACTCTAGCTTATTTGGTGAATTTCTGATTGATTTGGAGCAATGAGGGAAACTGGGTTTACATACAATCTCTTACACATCAGACTGCATGCTCCAAATCACCTTCCAGTAATAGTTTTTAAATTTCTCAATTTCTTTAAACATTATAGCTATTGTAGATATGTCAATGCCATTAAATTAGATTAGAATTTGGATGAAATGAGGCACTTATGAGTAACTTTACCTTAAATAGTATAAGGATATGCAACAAAAACACAGTGGGATTATCTTCTATAGACATGATTTTCTACATCTCCACATGGAACCAAATTTGACTTATAGGTTGGTGGTACAATGATTTCTATGGGCTAATGACATTTTAGAGAAAACTAAGTCTTTATTGTGGGAAAATGGGGGTGACCCTGCAAATTAACATTTAAATAAAAAGTGGTGAAAATTAGCAGTTTTATATGGTTGCATAAATTTGACCAAATGATCTTAAGTGAAAATATCTCTGGTCCAGATAATTTTAGTGTATTAAGAATTTTTGATACCATTATCTCTTACCCAAACCAAAGTGGTGCTGCCAAAAAGTGGCTCAGTTACTTTTCAATTAAAACATATATAAACTTAATTCTTGGTTACATTCTAGAAGAAAATTATCCTTCTGTGACATATACAGCTTTACTTCCTATTAAGCAACTCCTTAAAATCCTACTTTTCCTGTCCAATCCCCAAACAGACCTAGGCCATGTTGCAAATTTGTTTGGATTGCTTAGACCCCAGTTTTCTTATTTATAAAATTAGAATATCGAACTATATAAGGGTCCATGGAGTCCCACCAAAAGATCTGTGGTTACATTTCTGGGAATCCATGGACTCAGTTGGGGGAAACATAATATTTTTATTTTCACTAATTTCTAACTGAGACTTAGCATTTCCTTCAATTATTTAAAAATATTATTCTAAGAAATATTCTATTTCCTTCAATTATTTAAAAATATTATTCTAAACATGTTATGTCTAAGAAGGTCCATAGGCTTTACCAGATTATCAAAGGGAGCCATGAAACAAACAAAGATTAAGAATACTAACTAAATGACCTTCTAGGTAACTTTCAGCACTAACATTCTGTCATCTATGATAGTCCATGAAGGAAACTTGGTAGAGGCAACTGTTCTTGGACTAGACCTAGACTGGGTCAGCATATGTATGCAACATAATGTAGTTAATATAAGAGATGACACATAAATAACTGTTTAGATTCTCACACTTCTTAAGAAGCGAGAGGACACCATTCCTAGAAGTTTTTCCTTTCTTTTTATTAAATCATAGTTCACACCTTTTAGAGATAAAATATTCATATAAAGTCAAATACTAAGGATTATGTTATCTTAAATTTTTTTTGAGCTATGCAGTGTTCTTTTTGCATACCATTAATCATGGACATATGTTTTTCATTTCACTCTGTTACTGACACACTAGTGTTTTTTTCTTCTTTGCAGAAAAAAGCAACATGTAAAATATAACAGCTGTTGCAAAATATATATATGTATTTTTAGATGACTGAAGCTCCTAACACGACTTATGATTTAGTGCGCAACAGAAAATTTTGTGATTTATTTACTGTGTCCATGACCAAAACATAAAAGCTTAATACAATCAGTCATCTACTGCTCTCACAGCTTCAATATTAATTGCATATGGAGAGAAAAGCCGCATAATAGCAGCCTTTGGGTGTGACAGAGCAGCTGAGAGCCTCCATAACTAGAATATAAAGTTGCTGATTATCCTAAAAGAGTGCATGGGGTTGAAAGTTAAAGATATGAACTCACACTAGGAATGGAATCAGCTCCCTTCAGCAGCCAGAGATCACAAAGTCAGCAATACTGTTAGAAGAGAGATGTGCTGCTGGGACATTTTCATACTATAAACCATTATTTTCCCAGTGCAAATCACCTCTCCTTTTTGCCCATACAGATGAGTATGTATGTGTGGATTTTTTTAAAATAAAGTAAAAAACCAATCTTGTTGCTCATAAATTATAGCTTGTATTGAATATCCCTGCTGTACTTGCCATCAGAGAACACAAACCAGATGATATAGATTCTGTCTCACTTCACTAGTATAAATTAGTATAAATGTTAAAACCAATAATGCTATATTGTATAAATGTTAAAAACCAATTTAAAGATGCTTGGCCTTATGGATTTAAGGATGAGAAGGCCCCTCTAGAGATGATACAGCTTTGGAATACAAAGACATTAAAAAGAACTTTTAAAGAATAAAAATGAAGTTTCAAGTAGTTGAAATTACATGGTCTTTGTTTCTTTCTATATGCTTTGGTGATTCTAATTGTACTCAAGGGCAAGAGAATAGAATGGATCTCTTCCAGATAAAAAGTAATAATTTTTTCTGGGGAAAAAGAAGTATGGAAAATCCTGTTGCAAAATATTTATTGGATGCTTTAGAATTTCAACTGGAGTTACCGAATTTATGATGTTGTTTTTTTTTCCAATTGGTGGTATCCTCAGGAGGTTGTGATGATCCTGGCACAGATAGGGTGTGAACAGAGAATGATATGAATGAGAAGAACTAGTATTTTTCTTCATCTCTTGTGTTTATCTATGTCTCATTTTCTCCATCTGGAACATGACGGTGATAATCCTGTCCTACCTGAATCACAGGATTTCTGTGTCAAATCAAAAAATGAATCTAAAACTTGGAAGGAGATATAGAGTTGAATCCAATCTCTTCTCCAGGGAAGAAATTCTCATCACAACATATGTAACAATCATGTCATTAGTCTTTGAACACTCATTAATAAGAGGAGATCACTACTTCAGGAAATGTTCTATTTTTAAAATACTTCTATTTTTTGGAAAACTATTTCTTATCTTGTCCTTAATCTGAAGAGCGATCTTGTCTTTCCTTGTTAAAGTCTTCTTCATCTGTGCCTCATTTCCTCATTGCACATAATTTGTAGGTTCCCAGGCCTTTTATAATCTTACTTGTCCTTTTCTTGGGAGGTTTTCTTTTGGCAATGTCTCCCAGAAAATGATCATATCTTTAAAAATATGTGTTCCTTTATACTTGTACGACACAACTATTTAGTAACATTAATTGCATTGCTTTTACTCAATGTATGTTCTCTTTCTCAGCCAATTAAAATGACATCTGTGATTCCAAGACACCCAGAATGGAGTCATGGAACTTTGACCAGCATTGTTGCTGATGGAAGCATTGTCACTGGAAACTGAGTGTATGCCCACTAGAAGGGTTATGGCTGAATAAGTTTTGATATATAAATGCAATGGAATATTATTGTTCTACAAGAAATGATGAGCAGAGTGATTTCAGAAAGGCCTGAAAAGACTTAAATGAACTGATGTTAAGTGAAATGAGTAGAACCAAGAGAGCATTGTACATAGGAAGAACAAGATAATGTCATGACCAGCTGTAATGGACTTGGCTCTTTTCAATAATAAGGTAATTTAAGGCAATTCCAATAGACTTGCGATGGAAAGAGCCATCTGCATCCAGAAAGAGAACTATGGAGATTGAATGTGGATAAAAATAATAGTATTTTTACCTTTTTATTGTTGTTATTGTTTGTTTACTTAATTTTTCCTTTCTTATGTTTTTTTCCCTTTTGATCTGATTTTTCTTGCACAGCATGACAAATGTGGAAATATGTTTAGATGAATTGTACATGTTTAACCCATATTGGATTAGGGGAGTGGGAAGAAGGAGAGGAAAAAAATTGGAACACAATGTTTTGCAAGGGTGAATGTTGAAAACCATCTCTTCATGTAATTTGAAAAATTAAAAGCTATTATTATTATTATTTTTTAAAGTAACTACAAGCTTTGAGTGACTTGTTTTGGGAGTGGGAGATTAAGTTAGGAAATAATTTTTTTCCATCAAGAAATCTTCAGAAATATCTGAAATGGAAAAGTTTAATAGTTGCTAATGTACTATGAGTCAGAATAATAAAAGGCAAAATTGACTCCTGATACTTCATTAGAATATCAGGAGGATAGAGAAAAACAGGTGGGAAACAATAGCTTGATTGAATCACATTGATATCTGGTATGGAAGAGAAATAAACTTAACCTATAGTTTTAAATTTTTTCTAACAAAGAAATGAAAGGGAACTTTAGGAAGAATGTAATACCATAACCTGAGCCATCATATTCTCAAGTTTGGAGCTCACAGAAACTATAAGATTTCTGAATATAACTAATGGAAGTTATTATCTTCATATTTTTTAAAGAACAGGATAAATAACTACCTAAGAAGTTCTAAATGTAGGCTTGTTTGGTGGGTCTGGCAAAGCATCTTTCAACAATACAAATAGATCAACACTTAATTTTTCTATCATCATTAGAAAATGAGGAGTTCTACGTAAATCAACAGAACATCTAGAATGTTATCCCTTCCTATTTTACATCTTGGACCTCTTAGTTCCTTTTGAGTCTCAGCTCTGGTGCTGTCTGCTATAAGAAGCATATCCTGATCCTGCTCATTCCTGCTTCTCCCTCCTTCTCATAACTAATATATACATATTTGTATTTGCTAATCTATATACATATTATTTCTCTTTAGTTGGATATGTTTCTTGAAGGCAAGAACTATCTTGTATTTGTCTTTATATCTCCAGTACATAACACGAAGTCTGACACGTAATAACTTAATAAATGATTGATGAAATGAATAGATTTCCTCCATAAGTGAAGCTTACTTACCACTTTAAGTGTCAATACTTAGACAACTAATGAAAATTTTGAAAAATTAAACATTTCCTTGTATCCTTAAAATAAATATACCAAATATAACAATTTCTTAATGACTGTATCATTATATATAAACATATATCATTATACTCAGTATAAAATCAGTGATCCCTGAGGTCTTCTTGAGGTACATAATTAATATATTTCAACAGTCATGATTTGGATATTTAGCATGTGTAAAATGTTTTATTAGGTAGTGAAGAAGAAGGGATAAGATATGATAAAAATATGACGAGCTCTCAATGAACTTACTATTAATAAAATAATATGTATTCAGGTAAGTATAATAATGACACAATGCTGAGTCCTTGTCCCCTCTAATTTGCTACTTTTTAATTGGAAGTATTCTTTGCTTCTTAATAGGAATTAATCTTTCTCCCCACCTTGGATATTTAATATCTCTTTGTTTGAAATTCTTATATACTCTTATGATTCTATACACTTATAGACATCTGTAGAAAACTATCTCTTTGTATTCTTCTTCTGATCACACATTATATTTTTGTGTCCCCAAGATCTAAAAGTGTCTTGCTCTTTTTAGGTACTCAATAAATGCTTGTTGAATTGAATTGACTCTACTTGGGATTGGGAAGCTTGATAATTAGTCTTGGAGATCACAGATGATTGAGTTTTAGAGCTGGAAGGAATGTTAGAGATCCTCTAATTCAAAGCTTCTTAAACTGTGGGTCACAAACCCCACATAGAGTTGTGTAAGTGAATGTGAAGGTCATGAAATCATGATTTATGATTAGCAAATATTTGATTTATATACCTATTTTATATACCTACATACCCATGGTTGTATAAAATTTCTCAGGTGAAAAGCAATTGTGAGTAGAAAAAGTTTAAGAAGTCTTGATCTAGTCCAGAATATTCATTCTACAGAATATGACTGAGAGGTTTAATAACTTTCTCAAGATCATAATTATTAGTGGCAGAACTAATGCTAGAGCCTAGGCTTTCTGATTCCTAGTTCCTAATGTCTTATCCATTATATCATAGCTTGTTAGATTGGTGACTAAAAATAGAAGTAAATAGATTCTGGGCTTAGGAGCTCTCCTATCAGAAGAATCTTACATATTACATTTTGCATATGGGTGTAACCTTGACATCAAAGAGGCTTTTAAAATTTTGTTGCCTTCCTATTTCTCACTTATGTTCAGAATGTGTGATGTTGCCAGATAAGTGATCGCTAGATGAGGTATACTATACAAAAGGAATGACATAGAATTCTAAATGATAGAATTCCATTAGGTGTCTAGGCTCCTTATACATCGAGAAACCCCAAGATTTTGCCTTGGTCAAGCTATCTTGTTACTGTGGAAGAGTTTCCTAATAAAGCATGAATGTAAGCCAGGAGGGAGAATGACACTTTGTCTTCTTTGCTTGACTATCATTCTTGTTCAACTTTATTTGCCTGTTTATCAATAAAATATGAGGCTTGAAGTAGGCTTCTTAGCCCATCTCTATTCTACTCCAATATATTTGTCAGAGTCCTTCAAAATTCATTTAATAGGTATAATTTTCTTTGAGTTAAGTGGGAATTTTCTAACTCTAAGTCAGATAGTTGTCTGAGACAACTTAGAATCAAAACAACATAGGCAATGAAAATAATAATTTTAAAATCAAAATATGGATACACCCAGGATGACGTTTCAGAGTCCCCTTAAATATGGTAGCTAGTACTTTTGGCTATGAATTAAAGAACTGTTGATCTTTTTGTTAGGAAAGAGTTTTTGATAATTGAATATTAGCAGATGGAACAGAAAATTTCAGCAAATGACCCTGAGTAACTGAATCCCAAAAGGGGTAGCATAGATCATCTTTGTGGCCACATGACCAATGGAGACATTCCACACAGACAATATAATGCTCAGTAGAAATATAGTATACCTCAGTCATCTTCTCACACAAATGATATATTCAGCAGATTTGCTCAGCCATGATAGACATCAGAGAGTAGAAGAAAGCATATTCATGATACTACCTGAGAAATTCAACATCCTTGCCATATTGGAGGCGTGGATTGATTTGACAACAGGTATAATCTGGCCACATTGTTCCTTACATGTATGTTCCTTGGCCCATACATTTTCTCTATGTACTTTCACCAATGGTGGTGTAGAAAAGTATGCTGCATATATGTATGGGGTGAAGTGTAGAGTAACAAAACTTTTTGTCACTTTATTGGAATTATTGATCTAAAGTCTTTTGTTTTTCACTATTATGTTCTCTGATTAACTGATAAAAGTAAACAAATAACTGGTGGCTCACCAAGTGAAGTTTGTGTAAATCCTAACTCAAAAAATATCTCAATTATGGTATAGTTTTATTTATTATTATTATTATTATTTTTATAACTTTTTATTGACAGAACATATGCATGGTTATTTTTTTTACATTATCCCTTGCATTCATTTCTGTTCTGACTTTTTCCTTGCCTCTCTCTACCCCCTCCCCTAGATGGCAGGCTCTTATACATATTAAATATGTTATAGTATATCCTAGATACAATATATGTGTGCAGACCGTACAGTTCTCTTGTTGCACAAGAAGAATTGGATTCAGAAGGTAAAAATAACCTGGGAAGAAAAACAAAAATGCAAACAGTTCACACTCATTTCCCAGTGTTCTTTCTCTGGGTGTAGCTGATTCTGTCCATCAATTGGATCTGAATTTGATCTTCTCTTTGTCGAAGATATCCAATTCCATCAGAATACATCCTCATTCAGTATCATTGTTGAAGTATATAATGATCTCCTGGTACTGATAATTTCACTCAGCATCAGTTGATGTAAGTCTCTCCAAGCCTTTCTGTATTTATCCTGCTGGTCATTTCTTACAGAACAATAATATTCCATAACATTCATATACCACAATTTACCCAACCATTGTCCAACTGATGGGCATCCATTTATTTTCCAGTTTCTAGCCACTACAAAAGGGCTGCTACAAACATTTTAGCACATACAGGTCCCTTTCCCTTCTTTAGTATTTCCTTGGGATATAAGCCCAGTGGTAGCACTGATGGGTCAAAGGGTATGCACTGTTTGATAACTTTTTGGGCATAATTCCAGATTGCTCTCCAGAATGGTTGGATCCATTCACAACTCCACCAACAATGCATCAATGTCACAGTTTTCCTGCATCCCCTCCAACATTCATCATTATTTGTTCCTGTCATCTTAGCCAATCTGACAGGTGTGTAGTGATATCTCAGAATTGTCTTAATTTTCATTTCTCTGATCAGTAGTGATTTGGAACACTCTTTTATATGAGTGGAAATAGTTTCAATTCCATCATCTGAAAATTGTCTATTCATATCCTTTGACCATTTATCAACTGGAAAATGGCTTGATTTCTTATAAATTAGAGTCAATTCTCTGTATATTTTGGAAATGAGGCCTTTATCAGAACCTTTACCTGTAAAAATGTTTTACCAGTTTGTTGCTTCCTTTCTAACCCTGTCCACATTAGTTTTTTTTTTATTTTTTTTTTTTTTTGTACAAAAGCTTTTTAATTTGATATAATCAAAACTTTCTATTTTGTGATCAATAATGATCTCTAGTTCTTCTTTGGTCACAAATTCCTTCCTCCTCCACAAGTCTGAGAGGTAAACTATCCTATGTTTCTCTAATTTATTTGTAATGTGGTTCTTTATGCCTAAATTTTAATCTTATCTTGGTGTATGGTGTTAAGTGTGGGTCCATGCCTAATTTCTGCCATACTAATTTCCAGTTTTTCCAGAAATTTTTGTCAAATAGTGAATTCTTATCCCAAAAGTTGGGATCTTTGGGTTTATCAAACACTAGATTGCTATAGTTATTTGTTAGGATTATTACTAGGTGCTAAATTGGTTGTCTGGTACTTAATTCTCTAGCTCAGAGTTCACATCTTTAAAGGAGTTCAAACTTTTTAGGAGTTTATACCTTTAAAGGAGTTTGCTCATTTGGTTCTGTAAAGAGTTCCCACAAGCCCATGGAGTACCCACAAGCCCATTCTCTGGGAGGATATAAGGAGCCAACATTGAGTGGGGAAGTCAGGCTGGATTGGGTCAAGGACAAGACTTCCAGGAGAACTTCAGGGAAGCTCAAGGAGATTCAGAGAGCCAGGATTCAGTGGATTTGCAAGTCCAGCAGAATCATAAGTATAAAGGAAAAACCTGCTCATGGACTTCCGGGAGATTCACAACTAGGATTGAATTCTGGGAAACCCACAATCCCACACTCTTGGAGGCAGAGTCTGATTCCTACACTCTAGGAGATTCAGAGTCTGATTCCACGTCTACCTTAGTGCTGGCTGGATGCTTTGGATTCAGAGGGAGCTAGAGACTGAATCTGGCTGTAGACATTCTGACAGGAAAAGATTCAAGACTTTGAAGGACACAATATAGGATCTGGACTTTAACTCCTGGCTGCATTTTGGGATTGTTGAACTGAACTGAAAGGAAGGCTGCTTCCAGAAGCCCCCCAAGAGATCTGCTCCCAGAGAAGGATTATAATCTAGAGACAACAGAACATTACAGTTATTGACTCTTTTGTCCTATTCCACTGATCAACTAATCTATTTCTTAGCCAATATCAAATGGTTTTGGTGACTGCTGCTTTATAATATAGCTTTAGGTCAGGTACAGCTAGGCCACTTTCATTTGATTTTTTTTTTTCATTAAGAACCTTTTGTTCTTCCATATGAATTTTGTTGTTATTTTTCTAGATCATTAAAATAGTTTCTTGGGAGTCTGATTGGTAAAGCACTAAATAAATAGATTAGTTTGGGGAGTATTGTCATCTTTATTATATTCGCTCAGCCTATCCAAGAGCATTTGATAATTTTCCAATTATTTAAATCTGACCTTATTTGTGTGGAAAGTGTTTTGTAATTTTGCTCATATAATTCCTGACTTCCCTTTGGTAGATAGATTCCCAAATATTTTATGCTATTGACAGTTATTTTGAATGGAATTTCTTTTTGTATCCCTTGTTGGATTTTGTTGGTGATGTATAAAAATGCTGAGGATTTATGTGGATTTATTTTGTATCCTGCAACTTTGCTAAAGTTGTGAATTATTTCTAATGCTTTTTAGTAGAATCTCTGGGGTTCTCTAAGTATACCATCATATCATCTGCAAAGAGTGATAATTTGGTTTCCTTATTATGTGGTATAGTGTTCTGATAAACCAATATGAGTTGCTACAAAAGGGATCATCACTATTAATGCTGTAAACTTATCCTAAATATTTTCATTCAAGGAAAAACTTCTTTCTAGAAAGAAATCTTCATTTTAAATAATATAGATATAAAATCAAGAAAGTCAATGATTTGCTAATTAGGGGAAAAAAGGATATTATCGATATAGTTTTAGCTATGCTATTTTAGGCTCAACTCTAAATCTTAGCTTATGGATAATATTCAAGGGGAGTTTTCCTTAAAATTCTGTAAAACAGTAATACCATTAAGGATTTTGAATGAGTCCATATGCTAGTGGCAATGTGTCTATGAAGTACTCTTGTCTTCCAATATGATATGGTATCTTGGGTTGATTGTCAAATTTCACATCCAAAGATCAAGCAGGCTAGATTTGCTTAATTTGAAACATCTGAATAGGCTTAATGGGAAAACGATGACATCCTTATGTACTTAATTGCCTTTCATTTCTTCTCAAAGTAATTTTCTCTGTGAAAATGAGTAAAGAACAGCACATGCTTACAGGATCCAATAAATAAAAGGATATCCTAAAAGTTTCTTATGCTCTTTGTCAATTTTACATTTTTGTCTTGGGAATAATCCTAAACATTTTCAGGACATCTTTTTAGACATCTCTCTAGAGAGGCAAGGAGATAGTTTTTCACAAGGCTAACATTCATAATTAAGAATCAAGAGACCTGGGTTCCAGTTCCAGTTCTACTATTAACTCCCTGTATAGCCTTGGGTAGGCTGTTCCTCTCTCTAGGTCTTGCTTTTCTCATTTATGAAGCAAGATAGATAGAATTAAATAGTCTTCAAGATTGTTTTCAACTCAATAGATTTATGTACTATCTAGACTGTAGATATGGGAAGGAGTACTTTAGCCAGGTGGCTCAGTGAATACAGACCTTAAACTGAGCTTAGAGTCAAGAATACTTGAGTTCCAAACTGGCCTCAGACACTTAAGTTTGGGCAAGTCATTTATTCTCTCTCTACCTCAGTTTCCTTAACTGTAAAATTGGGATAATAATAGCACCCACCTTCCAGAGTAAATCAAATGAAATTATAATTGTAAAACAGCATAATGCCTGACACAAGGTAGACATTATATGAATTCATTATATGAATAGCTGTAATAAAAATTTATTATTACATGTAAGTTGGAGAGAAGCATTATTTTTGTTGTGAATATTTTAATCAAGAATAAGTTGGTAGATAAGAAAGACTGTGCAAAGGCTACAGAATTTTAGGGCTAGAAGAAGACTTTAATATTTGACTAATATAATAATCTTATTTACATATAGGGAAACCAAGGTCCAGAGAGAGATGAAATGACTTGCTCAGTGTTATACAAGTAGTTAATGGTAATCTGAGACTAGAACTTACATCTGATACTTAGTCAAAATGCTTTTTCCACTGAGTGGCGCAGCAGATAGACTGTTGGGCCTGGAGTCAGGAAAACCTTAATTTAAATTCGACCTCAGACATTCACCAGCTGTGTGATAACCTGGGCAAGTTGCATTCTCTCTGTTTATTTCAGTTTCCTCATCTGTAAAATGAGATTGCATTAATAGTGTCTTTCCTTGTAGAGGGGCTGGGGAACCTGCCTGAGGGAATCTTGATGATGTGAAATGCAAATGCCTTGGAGAGACTGTGGAGCATGTATAGACATGATGTAACTGGTTTCAGTTGGCTAATCATGTGGTGAATAGGAGGCAGTTTAATTGGCTACAAAGACATTAAAAAAGTGTGAGATTTTGGTTTGACTCCTTCACTTACAGAATCTAACGAGAGAAATGTGAAGGAAGAACCTTTTGGCTTTCTCCTCTCTGGGGCCATATAGTCCCATGAATTCAGACCTAGCATGTTTCCCTGCTTTTCCACATTCAGCACTTTATCATCCAGGTTATATAATCAATACAGGATCAATACTCCAAAGAATAAGCAAGAAAAAAACCTTCAAGAGTGTCATTCAGAACTAAGCCCAGGGGCAGTTGAGATGAAAACCCAAATGGAATTTGGTGAGTCCATTATTATATAGAAATTGATTAGAGCAAATCCACTCTCCCCAAGGATGAAGGGACAGTATATCCACAAAGTGTAGAAGGTGATATTAGTATTTTTGTAATGATATATCTACAAAGTAAATAATGTCTCTTTAAAAGCTAATTGATATTAAGTGGTTACCTAGAACTTTGGTGCTAATTATTGGCCCCTAATTATGAAGAGAAGGCTGCAGATTGGGGCTCTTGCTGATAGCCTTGGACACATTATTTTTTTGAATTATAGATTTTTATTTATAAGATATATGCATGGGTAATTTTTCAGCATTGACCCTTGCAAAACCCTCTTTTTCAACTTTTCCCCTCCTTCTCCCCACCCTTTCCCCTACTTGGCAGGTAGACCCATACATGTTAAATATGTTATAGTATATGTTAAATACAATATATGTATACATATCCATACAGTTATTTTGCTGCACAAGAAAAATTGGACTTGGACATAAGGTAAAAAATAACCTGAGAAGGAAATAAAAAATGCAAGTGGACAAAAACAGAGGGAATGGAAATCTTATGTTGTGGTTCATATTTATTTCCTGTAGTTCTTTTGCTGGATATAGCTGATTCTCTTCATTGTTGAACAAATGGCACTGAATTGGTTCATCTAATTGTTGAAGAGAGCCATGTCCATCAGAAATGATCATCATGTAGTATTATTGTCGAAGTGTGTAATGATCTCCTGGTCCTGCTCATTTCACTCAGCATCAGTTCATGTAAGTCTCTCCAGGCCTTTCTGACATCATCCTGTTGGTCATTCTTACAGAACAATAATATTCCATAACATTCATATACCACGACTTATTCAGCCATTCTCCAGCGGATGGGCATCCATTCAATTTCCAGTTTCTAGCCATTACAAAAAGGGCTGCCATAAACATTTTTGCACATACAGGTCCCTTTCTCTTCTTTAAGATCTCTTTGGGATATAAGCCCAATAGTAACATTGCTGGATCAAAGGGTATGCACAGTTTAACAACTCTTTGAGCATACTTCCAAATTGTTCTCCAGAATGGCTAGATTTGTTCACAACTCCACCAACAATGTATCAGTGTCCCAGTTTTTCCACAGCCCCTCCAACATTCAGTATTATCTTTTCCTGTCATTCTAGCCAATCTGACAGGTGTGTAGTAGTATCTCAGAGTTGTCTTAATTTTCATTTCTCTGATTAATAATGATTTGGAGCATCTTTTCATACATTGGACACATTCTTAAGCCTTTAGGCTATCACTAACATCCTAAGGAGCACATATAACATCTTGGCTCTAGGACTGTGAGCTAGAATCTATTTGTTACATGATATTTAATTGTGATGTGCAAAACAATTCATTCTTCTTCCTTTTCCTCCAATTCACCAGTCTGTTCAAGAATATGAAGAGTAACCTTTAATACCTCCAGAAATATTTGTTTTCTCTCTCTCTCTCTCTATTTAATCACACATACTATTCAATGGCATCTTGAACATTGTGGTAAATACCAGAAAAAATTGTATGCTCATGAATCACAGGCTTTGAAAAAACAACTCCTAAAATGTCAAATAGCAATAAAAAATAGAGCCAATATAGAATGGAATTCACAAAAGAATACAATAGTCCAAATGTTAGGTTGGAGGAAAGAAAATTGGTGTACAAGTAAAAGGATCTAATTCCTTTTTTTTTCAGAGGTTGTTTTTGAGTTAGATATTTAGGGACTGCTAGAATTTTGAGAGATAGATGGGGAGGGTGGAAAAAAGAGCAAAAATGATGATTCCAGTTTGAGGGAGAAGATATTACCTAGTTTGCTTAGTCCCAAAGAAAATATATGTAAAAACACTTTTCCCCCAATCCCCATTTCCCCTTTGAGGGGATTTGAAGGATATTTTGAGGATACAACATCACATTTTTGTATATATCAATCAGTTTTGTTGAATTTTCCCCTTCTTGCTTTTTTCTTTTAATTATTTTCTTCTTTTGTTTGTTGTAATGAATAATTCTATAGGAAGGGAGAAGATGAAAAGAAACTCTAGGCTATGTAAAAATCAAAATATATAAATAAAAGCTTTGCTAATATTCCCTCTATTCCCCTCACTTAAAGTAATCTGGTTTGCCTGAAAATAACAGATTGGAGAGGAGAGGGGAATAGTGTTAGGAAGATTGGAAAAGAGAAACACTAGATTGTGGAGGGAATTTGATATTTTAGAAAGATCTCAAGATTTGAAGTCAGAACACTGACTGCTTCCTATCACCCTCAATTATCAAATGTGAAATCCTGTGTTTGGTGTTTGTAAAGCCCTTCAATACCTGTTACACCCTACATTTTCAATCTTCTTACATCTTATACATTTTCAGACACTCTTCAATCCAGTTATCTTGGTGCTCTTGCTTTTCCTCACAAGATACTTCTCCATTTTGGAACACTAGGCTTTTTCTTTGCCTGTCCCTCATGCCTGGCAATCTCTCCCTCCTCATTTCTAACTCCTGACCTCCCTGGCTTCCTTCTACTCCATCAACAAAATTCTACCCTCTATAAGAAATTCCCTTTTAATACTAGTGCCTTGCAATTTGGAACTATACCTACAGGGCTATCAAACTCTGCATATCTTTTGATTTAGCAGCGCTATTTCTGGGTCTGTACCTCAAAGAGACCTTTTAGAAAGAGGGAAAAGGATCCACCTGTGCAAAGATATTTGTAGCAGTCCTTTTTGTTGTGACATGGAACTGGAAACTGAATGGATGCTCATCAACTGGGGAATGGCTGAATATGTTGTATTATATGAAAGTAATGGAATACTGTTGTTCTATAAGAAATGATGAACAAGCTGATTTCAGAATGATTTCTCCATTTTTTTCTAATCTTTTCCACAAATTTTTCATTCTGGGCATAGCTGGGCTAGACATGGGCTGCTGCTATTTTTCGGTTCTTTACTTATGATAAACTTTGTGGGTGGTCAGCCAATAAGCATTTTTAATCACTTAATAGATGCCAAGCTGCTAAGCTGCTAAGCTTTAAGGATTCCAAAAAAATTCACTGCTCTCAAGGGCATACTCAACTTCAGAAGTTGTATGATAAGGGCCAATTTGAGATATAATGCCAATAGCCCATTTCCTATTCTGTTCCTTTTCACATAGGAAAGAGGAGAGAGGAAGGGGTTAATAAAGTAATTTTCTGAAATAACTTGAATATAACTTCTGAATATAACTCTGAAATAACTCTTTTACAGTACCATTTATATGTAACCCTAAGTATTGTTTCCATTTAAAAGTAATAATAAATATAGGCACTGCAAATCTTAGTTTTCACACAAAAAGCATTAATAAAACTTTTATTTAACAATTGTTGAAATAATTTTCCTTTCTTGTAAAATGAAGGGGTCAGATTAAGAGTCAGGAGTTCTAAACATTTTTGTTTAATGGATCCCTTTGGTAATCTGTATGAGCCAGTCAATAACCATTTATTAAGTCTCCTCCTATGTGCCAGACATTACTAAGCATTGGGAATGCAAAGAAAGGTAAAAGACAGTCTGATGGGGGAGACAGCATACAAAACACTATGTAAAAACAAGCCATATACAGGATAAATAAGAAATAATAGAGGGAAGTGAAGAAGGATTAAGACAGATTTTCTGTAGAAAGTGGAATTTTAGCTGGGATTCGAAGAAGTCCGTGAATGCTGGAAAACAGATATGAGGCACAGCCAGTGAAAATTTCGCAAGCCTAGTGACTCTTTCTCAGAATATGGTTTTTAAATGCATAAGATGAAATTCATTGGATTACAAAGGAAACCAATCATTGAAATACACCATCAAAATATTAAAAACAACAGTTAGTGGATCCCTACTTACTTGTTGATCTCTACAATTAATTCCAAATTTAGTGTTCTTTTATTGAATATATGACTTAATGATTTCTTAGACCAAATTGAAAGAATGCCTTTAAACATTCTAGCCCTCAGGTTCCTTATGTGTAAAATGAAGAGACTTGCTGTAAAAAAATTCAACAATTAAAGCTGTCTGTCAGTGGAATTGGCTGTCTTCAGAATATTAGATTCCCAGTGAATAAAGGTCTTCAAGCAAAGGCTGTGTTACCCCATATCCACAACTTTGTAGAAAGAATTGTTGATCAGGCAAAGTTTAGACTAATTTTTTTTAATAGTTCCCTTTCAACTTTGAGATTTTGGGCTTCTGTGACTCAATGATCTTAAGCTCCCTTTAAGCTCTAAGCCTTACAATGTTAAATACTGTCTTTGTAGAGCAATATTAGTGTCATTTGGCTCAGGAGATAATAAATATGAATATTTTAAAATCAGAAGAACCTTGAAATTATCCTGCAAAAATATACAGATACTGAATGAAATAGGAGAAATAGGTAGGAAAGAAATATCTAAATGATCCTTAAAATGTCAAAATTCTAGATAATGTTTCTTTATTACTAAGAGGCATTTTTCCTTTATGTAAAGAGGTCTCTGAAGTATTCATGACAACAAAGCTTTCAGATGGATGGTGAGGCTGAGAATTTTCACTAGGGGGCAGCCTATAACTAGAATGTGAGATTATAAATTCTGTCTCATCTGATTTCAATAAGAAACTGACCCAGGGGGGCGCATATTCTCTGCACAGCTTCTAAAGGAAAATTTATGCATCTATAAAGTGTTGAATCAGCACAGTTGCTCAGTGGTAAGTAAAGGAAGGAAAAGGTCTTGCATAACATTAAAAACCCAGCATAAATAGATGGTTAACCGTGCAAGTTTTGTATGCTATGAAAACAAAATCTTTTTTCATGCTGAGCAGTGTATGGGAGCTGCCTTCAGAATTTTTAATGGGATAACATTTTAGCCTTTCATGGACACAGGCACACACAGAGTAAGCTAAAAATTATTATATAGCTGTCCACTTCTATTAATAATACAAAGAAACAGAAATAGAAAGAATAAAACAAGTAATTTCTTTTAACTGTAGGCATGAACTTAACACATTATTATGTTAAGGTTTTTGCTTGACTAGTGATTTTTGCCTCATCCTGTATACACACAACACACACACACACACACACACACACACACACATACACTTTTCTGAGACTATTTTTCCTTTGTTTTTCTGTTTCCCTACTACCCTCTAAATATCATTTCCAGTGTCCAGGAAATAATTATCACTATCTTTTTTTTTTTTTTTTCTTCTTTTTTTTTTTTTCTGGAGTCTTGAACAGTTCTTATAGGTCTCAGTTCTGAATATCCTCTCAGGAAATTAATAGTAGAAATATGCTTTGCAAAGGCCTTCGAAGTCTAATCTAGAGTTGGTAAGCCATATTATTCTTAAGACTGGAGGCAGTCATCTGAGGACTGTAATATGTCTTAGTGGGACTGCTCTGACTGCATGATTTGGATGCTGGAACAGTGTAAAAATAGTTGAATGCACTACTGCTTAAGACAGATAGGTAGTATAAAGCTGCCAAAAAAAATTCCCCGTCAAGCTAGACCGTCTTAAAGGGTATGTGGTTGGTTATAATTTGATGCAAAAGGAACTTAGTGAAAAAGAAAAGAGGAATATGTTAATTGGGAAGGATAAGTATCTTACTGAAGCAAGTGCCTAGACTAGTAGCATATAATTTATTGGGACAGAAGACTACAGAGGAGAAAGTGTTTTATTTGTGAAACTATTATTTTGCTTAATTTTCACGTTTTATTTAACCTTTATCTGTTAGCACAGTGCTTTGCTGTGTAGTAGTGATTAATAAATGTTTGTTGAGTTGTTTATCCTTTTTCTTCTTCCCTTCCCCATATCTTTATTTCTGAAAGTTGATACCACCATCTTCTAAATCACCTAAATTCAAAACCTTAGAGATGTTCTTGATTCTTCCTTCTATCAACTCAAAGTTGTTCTGTTTGTAGTGTTGCAAAAAACTGTCCTTTATGTCTAGTTCTTACTTTTTTTTTTGCTTAGACAATTATGATGACATCACTCTTATGTCACCCTTAAATCTATCATTATGCAATCCATGTTTTTTTACATTGTTATCCATTTTAACATCCAAATGTATCTCTTTGGTCATGTCAGTCATCTCAAAAACTTTCAAATCTCCATTGTTTGCTTAATAAAACATTACAGAGCTGCAGTCTAGCTCCAGTCTACTTTTCCAACCTTATCTCATATTCCTCTAATTCATCCAAAGTATTTGATTCAGTGACCCCTGTCCTCTTCCTTCCCTCTCTCATTTTCTTGTCACTCATGTGACCTGTCATTTCTAGAATAGACTCATTTTTTTCAGTTGAAATTTATTATTTCTAACAAGGCTCTAACCTGGTGTTATCCCCCTCCCATTATAACTTTTTGACTTCCACAGCTGAAAATGATCTCTTCCTTCACATATTTCTCATAATACTTTGCTTTGACCTGTGCAGACTGGTCTTGAGCCCTTCCCCACTTCCCTTCAATTCCTTTTTGTTGTTTTTATTATTGCTGTATTCCCTCCATTAGAATATAAGCTCCTTGGCAATAGAGTATCTCTTTATTTTTACTTATATTTATATTCTCAGAACTTAGCATTCACAGTGCCTGGCACATAGCAAACATTTAAATGCTTATTTCCTTCTTTCTTTTTTCCCTCCTTCAGTTCTTTCCTCTCATCTTCCCTTCTTGTTTTCTTCCTCCATTTCTTTCTCCTTTCCTTCCTTCTTCCTTTTTCTTTGCCCTCTTTCCCATCTTTCTTTTTTACTTCTTTACTTCCAATAGAGTCAAATAGTTTCCTTTCTCTTCTCTCCTACTCCCAAGGATTAATTCTTTCCCCTTACCTTAAGTTGCCCTGGATTTTGTTGATTTCCTTTTTCCCGTAGAAATAAGAAAGCATCACATATTTTTTTTTTACAGAAACTATTTTGTATTGCCCAAAGTATTTATATTTTAAATCGTTTATCTCTATATCTTCGACCACAGCACTGTTTGCTTTTGCCTTAGTTGATTTTTTCTTGTGCCTGGAATACTATTCCTTTTCATCTCTCCCTCTATGAAATCCCTCTCTCACCTCCAAGTCAGAAGTGGAATCCTTCTCTCATTTAAACTTGCATACCACTGTTTATAACCAAGGTGGTATCTATGTAGTGGCTTGGGCTTTGCCTCAGTGTGTTCAATTAAATATTAGTTCTTTAATAGCTAGAAACAACAGAACTTAACATATAATTAAGAAGAATAAACAGGAAGCTCCCAGTTGGGAATCAGGAAGCTTCTCTCCATCTCCTACCAGCCTCTTCTGGTGAAACTTTAAACCATAGGGTCTATTTTCTCACCATGGTTCCAAAACCGTTTGTCTCAATGAGATTATGTTTTACAATGCTTGTCCCAGATGTGGAATATGTTCTCTGTTCCACATACAAAAATTCCTAGTCATAACTCTGTACCTCTCTTATGTGTTGACCATATGCTATTTTGTATTATAGCTGTTTGTGCAAATGTTTAATCCCCTCTAATAAATTATAAGCTCCTTGAGGGAAGGAAATCTATTATTATTCACTCTATTAGTTCTTATAATTCTAGAACAGTGCTTTACATTGAGTAAACACTTGGTGAATATCCATTGATTTTAATTTTCTAGAAAGTTTCCTAAGGAATTAGACTATGATATAATGGTTATTATTTTTTTTGAAGATAAGTTATTTTGGAATTTAGTAACAATGAAATCATTTGTCTGAAGCTTCCCTTTGCTTATGAAAGTCATTCTGTCTTGGGCCTGTATTCTCATGACAAACAGAAAACTTCATAACAATTTCCCCAGACAAAAACTTTATTTTATAATGTGATACGCTAGCCTTAAAAATATGCTAAAGCATGAATGTATATGTGTTATCTGTGGAAGTTTTCACTTCTGCTCCTTTGATTAAAGAATTTTTCATCCCCTTTGTAGAAATAAATTTCCAAAAGAGGATCTGAGTGTTGCCAGGACAATTAGATGGTGTTATTCATTGCATGCCTATTAAGGCTTTCTCAGGTGCCAGTTCATTTCAACCATCGGTCCTCCTTATACAATTGAGAATAACTGCCCCTTAGAGAAGAATTGGTCCTGCCAAGCTTCAGTGCCTGAAATGATTTTTTCAGATGGTTTAGGTTTGATATAACATATGCTATTCATTGCCAAGTAGCTTCTGTGTTCATTTTTAAGTTTACCTTATGTTATCAGACTCTCCCCAAAACATTACCTTATGTTACTTTACCTTTCTGTTTGCTTACCATATTTTTGTGTAATTTTCCTGAAGCCTTTAGATGTTGTAGTTTTTTTGTTTTAAAAGAGTCCATTTTAGAAGTAAGAACCAAGATAGATACACACAAACACTTAGGGAAAATGTCAAGTCTTCAGGAAACTGAGTTCAATGAAAAGAGGCACCAAAATCATAAGTCAAAATTCTGAATTTATTCAAAATCCAAAATGAATGAGTCTTAACCAGTTAATAAAAAAACATATACTGTCTGTGGGCAGTATTTCTCTGTACAAATGTCATTTTCTTTACACACAGTTAATAGTTTTGTTTATAAAATAATTTTTATGGTATTAATTAGGCTGATGTCAACAAGTTCTAGGGTTTTTGAATTAGAGGTAAATTATTAAGGAGATGGACTTTGCTTGGGCTTTGATCTGGGAGTTTTGGATTAATGAGCCCTAGAATTAGCTATGAAGCACATCATAACATAATGTTTGAAATTGTTCAATGTAGGGTCTGAATATCTCCCAATAAGACAATATCCCTAGATTCTCCCCTTCCCCAGGAATTATATCTTTCATTTTTGTTGATATGGAGAATTTAGTGCTTTTGAATTAAAATGATTATAACAACAAAACAATAACACAGTCACATCACATATAAGTCAACATTAAAAGCTTGTTTTTGCATTACACATTATAGTGGCATACGGTTGGTGGCTCTTTTTAAATTTAAATTTTTGGTGGAATGAGTAACTTCACTGGTGCAGAAAGCTCCCCAGTGAGGACATACCTTCTATTAAAGCAGACTGGTAACTGTTTTACAACTTAACATTTTAGAGAAGGGGGCAGCTAGATGGCACAGCGCCTAGAGCATCAATCCTGAAGTCAGGAGGACCTGAGTTCAAATATGGCCTCAGACACTTAACGCATCACACTTCCTAGCTGTGTGACCCTGAGCAAGTCACTTCACCCCAATTTCCTCAGCAAAAACAAACAAACAAACAAAAAACCAGACCAATAACAACAACCAAACAACAAAATTTAGGGAGATGTCTGGGGCACATAATGATTAACTGAACAAATTTGAAGTAGGAAAGCTTATATAGGAACATAGATCTAGACCTGGAAGAGATATTAGAGGTCATATAGACTTCCTTATTTTTCATGGAGCCATACCCTGGACTTGTTCTTCTAGAGTAAGGCTAGCTACATCCCAGGGATCGGAAGTATCTTTTTTTAATGCTACGTGCTCAAGTCCCCAATTCTGTGATCTTTTGTTCATTGTTAATTACCAATAATTAAAGCCCCCCATCCCTCCCCATTCCTCATTCCATTTAATCAACTAAAAATAAATAAGCCTTTATAAAGGGGTATATTAACTGAAGATATAACAAGAAAAGAAGCATATATATCTGGTGGTATACTCTCCTCTATATCACCTAGGTTTCTGGAGGGAATAGATTCAGACTTAACACCATTCCTACATAGCATTTTCTCACAAGTTCACTTCCAAATGCATCATCGATAGGGCTTGATGATTCTGTATGTCTGCTATTGCTAGACTAAGCTGGCCAGTCACCCGGGGCTTTATTTCTTGCTATTTGTCTTCTGGGAAAATCCCAATATGGAATCTGGCTCCCAGATTTGTGATTGCTTATTTTTCCAATCTTTCATAGTTCAAAATTTGTAACCATCTTCAAACTCATTTACTTAAAAGTGGGAATAACAGACACAACAGCAAAAGAAGAAGTAAAAGCAGGATAATGCACTCTTAGCTTTGTTCAATAGCATGATAGGGAGATAAAGTCCTGAGATGTCTCTTCCCAATAAGGACTTAGTTCTTGCCTTCTCCAACACCAGTTAGTTTTGTTCAACTAAAGTTTGCATTAATTTTTGACAAGTAAACATATTCTTGCTCTGAGTGAGGTGGGCATAGCTATTTGATAATTTGATCATTTTTCATTTTCAGAGGATAATAACATTTTGATTTGTGTGTGAATTGGATTTAAGTGAGGTAGAGTTACACTCTCTCTTCTAGTTATCAAAGTCCAGTGGCAAAACAACTGCCACAAAAAAGATAACTGACTGGTGGTGGCATGGGATGCAGCAAATGACCCTTGCATCTTGATATCTGACTACACTCTAAGTACACGTAGTGCCTGCTTCAGGCACTTCATGGCCTTTGGAAGAAACTGTTCTCATTTGCCTACAATATTAGGGAAGTCTTCCCACACTTCACTGACTGAGTTTAAGGCCTATTGGTTACCCTCAGCCTGATTTAACCCATCTGCTAAGACAGTTTTACTGGGCTATGGCGATTGTACATACTACAACTAATTGGAGCCATAGATGAGAGTTGGGTGACAGGTTGACACCAAAGTTGGATAAGCATCCTTTAAAGGGACTTTGCAAATCCTCACACTATAGATATTAGTTCTTCCTGAATACTATATATATCCATACCTGATAAATGACCAAACACTAGAAGTAATAAAACAATAGCTAAAGCACTTTTAAAAAATTTCCATATATATATATTATTGTCATGTGACATATATGCATATATCACATGACAATAATATCCTAGACTTTGAGGAAGAGGGTATTTTAGATAGTGCCTATTTTAACTGTCATTTTACAGATAAGAAAACTGAGGCTTAATAACATTAAATTACATGTCTAAGGTCAGCCTGTTTCCTAATGCAGAATACTACTGGAGTGAAGCAAGTGAGGTAAGAAGCCAACCATAGGTAACTTCAAATAGATTACTTATCCTTCCCCATGCATGGTATTACACCCAATTGTTTGAAGTCTATTCACACATACTTCTAGTATGACATGTTATTTTATTAGCAGTTTAAATGCCCTTCAGTATGCCCCAACTATGAGACTTAATCTGTGTTCTAATAAAATAAAATTGTTCTTTTTAGTTATGGCTGGATATTTGGCACCCATTTGCATTGAAAAAACTAAATATTGCTTTAGTGAACATATTAAATAATTTAATTAATCTCTTTAGAGTCGATTATACTTACCTTTGTCCTTTTAATAGGAGGGGGAAAACATGTTAGTAAGACTTATCAGGTACAGGGTATACATCTGAATTTAGGGTCAGTCATTCAGCATAGGTGTTTCTTCATTAATGGTAAATGGTTCTATTATTCTGCCACTCTTACAACCCATGGATTATTATGACTAGGGAAGTTTCTCAGAGCACCATTTTCTTCAAGAAAATATGAACACAGGACTCCCTCTCTTGTAGGTTCAATCTTACTGACCTATCCCTCTCCCATACTCTGACCACCTGTGAGCCATACAACTAATACCCAATGATTAAAGGACCATAACTCTAATACCACCATGAGTTGTGGTTATACATCATGTCCTGGACTGGTCCCAATTTACTGCTATTAAAAATAACTGAAATGATGCACTTGGTGTACTGTCTCTGAAGAATTCTTGCAGCCAATTTCAATCATCTACACTGGAAGGCTGCCAAAGCTTGTGTTTCCCACCTCTCTGTGTGCTCTGGGATACTGTATGTGTTTCCCTCATGGGCTTGTTCTCTATCCTTACAATCTTTATGTTGTAAAGGGCTCACTCTCAATGTGGATACTGCCTCTTTAGGCTATATGTTCGCCTAATTACAGCTTTCTGACCTTCACCTTAGGAAAAACTCTAAGAAATGACATGACAGCTTCCTTAGTGAAAGCATATTCTGGTTTAAAGTATAATTTTGTACCCCCAAATCACCAATGAAACCAGACTCTCCTGAGATTTTTCAGACCTGAAAAAGTGACCAGTTTTTCTCACTGTTTTAGTTAGTTGATTAACAATTAGCGTTAGTTAATCTAATTAACTAGCATTAGTTAAAAAAAGAAAAAAAAAAAAACGTGTTTACAAAGTACTTTCATATCCATTGCTTAGACCTTTATAATCCTATGGCGTCACCAAGATAGGTATTATTATTTCTATTTTTGCAGATAAAGAAACTGAGGCTCAGAGAGCTTAAAGGACTTGACTAAGGCACATCACAAATTGTGGAGGTGAAATTTGAAAGTATCTTGACTCTAAATCATGAGATATGGCTCATCTATGGTTTTCTTCAGTGTCCAAGTCAGAGGCTTATATAATGAAATTCAAAGAGTGAAGAAACAAACTTATTTTTTTTTTTAAATTATAGCTTTTTATTTACAAAACATATACATGGGTAATTTTTCAACATTGACCCTTGCAATACCTTTTGTTCCAAAATTTCCCCTTCTTCCCCCCACCCCCTCCTCTAGATGTTAGGTAGTCCTATACATGAGAAACATAAACTTAAAAAAATAAAAATGGAAGCTAGGGTGCTTTTAAAATTCCAACCAAAATAGAAACAATGTGAGTTTTCATCCCAAAAAATGACCCTGAAGTTTCAGACAAATTTTTACTTAGAGAGATGCTACCAAGCAATCATTGTTGGTTAAATTGTCCTTAAATCATTGGTGTTGAATATAAAATATATTTGATTTTGGTAGACACAAAAATTAAAAGGTTAAGTTTTATTGAGTGTTAGAACAACTCCTCTATGACTGATTTGACTGAATTCTTAAATTTTTATTTAGGTTAAATACTGTATAATTATGGATTATTGAAAATTAAAGGCTTGGCATAAAAAATCTTTAAAAATGGGGAGGAAAGGGAAACAAGCATCTATTATGTTCTAGCTACTGTGTAACGACAAGAGCAATTAGGAATTGTTGTTGTTTGTCTTTCATTCTTGAAAAGAACCATGATATCAGAAAGATGAGTCCATGATATGCAAGTGAATAGGATTTAAATGAGGGAGATCACCTGCCTCTCTTTGTCCTTCAGAGCCATTTCTGTACAGTGGCAAGATATAGATCAAGACTACTGGAGATGGCTCTACTGAGCAGAAAAAAGAGAATTCTAAACAAGAAGGAATTGAGCTTCTTTTTGATTTCAGTAGACAGATAAGAGGAGTAGTAATTGGAAGTTTTGTGTTTTTTTTTTCTCCAATATTCCTTTAAATTGGGAAGAATCCATAATCCATTGCATTGCCTTTGAGGTATTTTAGATGACTAATGAATGGTAAAGATTATCTAAGTCTCTAAGATCTAAGAGAAATTTGTCAATGATTGGGTGAAAGTATTGGTAAAGGTAAATTTTATTTTATTTAAAATTTCATTAGTTTCTTTTGTTACAAGACCATAGATGTTTCCTAATATAACTTTCATTACTTTGAACCCTCCTTTCTGAAAAAGAAAAAATACTTATGCATAACCAAGGGACAAGCAATCATACTTTACACATCCCACACTTGTAGGACTTCACCTTTCTACCAAGAAATGGAAAGTTTTTTCTTTGCTTTTCTGGCCTTTACATAGATCATTATGATTGATCAGAGTTCGGAGAAGCATAGTGAAGCAGAGGGCAAAGAGTTGGACTTAAAAGTCAAAATAGAATTTAGAGCTCAAAACTTAAAAAACCCCAACAACACCCAAATGTTAAATAAATGTTTTAAAATGTAAATGTCTGTGTGTCCCTAGTCACATTTAAACCCTCAAGTGTCCCAGACAGCTTGCTAAGGGTGTAATTTGTAAATTACAGAGAAGGTGAACAATTGAATTTTTCACTGGGAGCCCCCTAGATAAATGACATTATAGATCTATTCTAAATATTCTAAATGAATAATTTTTTAAAAATCAATCAGTATGTGGCTGGTTTTTAATGTTTTATGTTATTTTAATAATTGTGTATATAGTTCTCCTAAATCAGCTTAATTCACTCTGTATCAGTTCTTTTGACTATTTCCCAGCTTCTTAGAATTTCTCGTCTTTCTCATTTTGTTAAGGATGGATTTCAATAAATTAGAGGTCGTTTCATTTTTCACTAATTCTTATTGCTAAGGATTCATCTCTTTCTTGTGGCAGGAGAAAGGTTGCTGAAAATCTGACAAGCTATTTTATAAGTAGATAGATTTTTTGTGATCTTTGAAGACTGGTTTAGGAAAACTAATTGTTTTACAAACTAGAAGGTGGGGGAAACCTCTCATCCTTGAACAAAAGGTAAACATCCATAAAGAAAATAAAGATCCAAGGAGCATAGAAAGTAATTTTGTGAAATAAATTTATATCAGAGGATTGTAATCTAACAGAATTCAAAGGGAAAGAAGAAAAACCTAAAAGCAAGTAAAATACTTTAAGAGGTTTCAAAGTCCTCAATGGCAAAGCTATTGACAGTTGAAGTTAGAACCTAAATCTCCCAAATCCTAGTTTAGTGCTCTTTCCAGAAGTAGGAGTATGCTAAAGATTAACTTGATAATAACCTTTGATATAAATCTAATTTTAAGGCATTTGTGTTAAAGGATCTGGCGTATGGTTGAGTGTTTTTAACAACAGAACAATCCAAAATGGCTCAAGACTGTGGCACTTGTTAGGAAGATGGTCTGAAAAAAAAAGATAAAGTCTTGGAGGGACAAAACAAAAATTTCAGGTAGCTAAGGAAATAGTAATTTATACTGAAATTAATGTGGTGCCATCAAGATTTGAAGGGTCAATGGAGATGATGCTAATATTTCAAATTAACCTGGGTTCACATTTCACAGTCTATGGCTATCTGTATATGTCAGAACTGTCAGCTAGTGGCTGGATAGATGATTTGAAGAAGTCATAGGAGATGCCAAGTAGCAACTTGATTTCATGATTAATTCAGAAAGTGATAAATAAAATTACTTGTCAAGAATCAAATAACAGAAGTAAGAAGGCCACCAAATGTAAGTTATTAGTTTTGTGTTTCTCGAAAATGCAGTCTTGAAATAAATGATTCCCTCCTCCCCATGTCCTTACCCACAATTCAATTTGGTGCTAGCCCCAAACTGTTACATTAATTATAATTAAACCCTAGGAGAATTATCTTTATGAGTGCCAGAAAATGTTAGTGCCCCAGGGAACTCCAAAGCTGGAAATGTAATGTAAGTAATCATCAGATCAATTTTATCTTCTCTAGAACAAAAGAAGAGCTGGAAAGTTATGATCACCCACAGTTCTTCAAGCAAGAATTGCTGGCATTCATTCCCCAAGAAAATAATTGCCCTGGATTCTTTGGGTCATCTGACAAACTGCTTTCTGGTTTATTGATTTGCTGCCACACTGAAAAAAGTAATAAATCAATAAACAACTTCATTTAGAAAGCAGGGATAAATGGTATGAGCCCAAGGAATAACACAGAGCTTTGGAAAGGGAATCTGGTTCTTGAAGGGAAAAAAAAAACAAAAAAACAAACAACTATTGGGAAAAACCCTGAGAACTTGAAAGCATGGCCTGAAAAGGGATGGAATTCTTGGGTTTGCTCAGCTCTATTTCTTCATTAGATTAACATGGCTTGTAGGAAGAAAAGGAAACATAAGTGTGAATTCTAAGACTCCTGGGAAAAAGGCTGGAACTTTGCATGTAACAAGACCATCAGAGTTAAAAGATCTTAATATGTAGATGAAACAACGATTCTAGGTTCATTAGCAACAAGGGGACTTGGGGAAACATGAGCCATTAATAATGGAAGCCTAAACAAAAAGGCATCAGGAAACTGGAATTATATCTTTAAAAATTAAGAAAATTTTAAAATTGTTTTTGGAAAAACATATGAGTTTAAAACTAAGAATAAAATCGGCTCTGTAATGATCATGAGTAAATTTGATATTGTGTTAGGGAATGAGAAAGATGACTAATCTAACTAAGTTGACTACTGACAGTTATGAGAAATAGTTGGAAAGCCAGGTCAAAATATCAAAATATTTTTCCTTAATGCCAGAAGCCTGAAAAATAAAATCATAAATTAGATTGTGGTATATGAGGACCTTTACTTAGAAACTTGGTAGAAGTATAATCAATAAGATACCATATTATCAGAATATAGTCTTTTATTTGAGTACTACACATAAAGTGAACAAAGGATAGTAATGGTGTTAAAAAAAAAAACTTCAACAAGGGAAATACTGTGGAATATCTGTGAATGGAAATTCCATTCTTGAATAATAAAAATATAATAGGGTTATATCAAACAAGACAATGTATATAAAGTACTTTTTAACTATTAAGAGGTGTATAAATATAATTGTTATTATTGATAATAGTTATGATTTTATTTAATATTTCCAACTGTGCTTTGTTACTTTGATTTTGTAATCTATTATTGAATTGTTGTTGTTTTTATTATATGGATAAGTTCATAGCACTAGGGTAATTAGACTCAGCTGGATATATTAAATAACATTTGGAAAACTGTAAAAGTAGGCCAGCTAGAAATAATGAAGGCTTCAACTAGCCACAAATATATGGTTGGAATAACTCCTCAGGATGAGATGTGGAGTTCAGACTTTTGAATTATATGTAGAATGAATTTTGGAACATATAACACAAAACACAATAAAACAATACAATAATCTTCAGCCTAGATCTTTGTAGTGCAAAGGCATATCTATGAACCAATGAGAATCCCTCTGTGATCACAATATATAGCAAATTTAATCTTCTATGGGGGGGGGGAAGGAGTTCATCAGTTTTTGACAAGATTTGGGCATGAGTTAAAAAAAACAAGAAGAATTAAAAGGAGTGTTTAATTAAACTATAGAAAATCTATAGGTTATTTAACAACATCTCATTAGAAACTAAAGAAAGTTAAAAAAAAAACATAACATATAGTTATATGTTACCCATTAAAAGGAAAAAGTAGGGGGAAATATCCAAACTTGAATGATCAATTGATATGAGAGCATCTGTAAAGGAAAGAGGTGAGATTTCAAACCCAAGGGGTGTTCCAAAAGACTTTTTACCCCTTCCTTAATGCCAAAATTCTGAGTTATAATTAGAGAAGAGGAAAGTGTCAAAGAACAATTTGTGGTCCATAGAGACTTTTTTTCTAGGGATTTCTTCCCTATAGATATTAAGACTTTTGATTCCATCCCTATGTGGAAAATCTCAATGTTTCACATTGTAGAAAGCCTCTGAAAATGATCACTTCAGTTATTGACAGAGCATAGTATGAAGTAAGCTTGGTAGAGGTCCACAACTGCTAGAAAAAAGCTAAAGGAATGATTTCATTTCATCATTCTCAATCAGTGAACCTTGCCAGTGTGAATGAAATGAGCAGGCTTCTTCCCTTTTCTTTTATTTTCTTTATTTTTTTTAAATAAAAAAACAATATTATTGCATTAAAAATAAAATAACACTGCCTGATAACAATAACAATAAAACAGCTAAATGAAGCTATATGTGACAAGGAGTTTATTTGACAAGGTTATACAAGTGTCACACCCATAGATACTTCTTTGCTAGTATGAAATGTGCTCCAGCATCTCTCCTTTGGGACAAATATTAATCACTGAATACAATCTGGGTTCTGTAGTCTTTAATGTTATCTTTGTTTACATTATTATAGCCATTATGTCTGTTCTCCAGTCTCCAGGCCTGATTTCTTCATTCTGTATCAATACATATATCTTCTCATGTTTATCTATATTTCTTGTGTTTATTATTTCTCATGGCTCAATAATATTTTATTTCATTCTCATATCATTTTTTTTCAAGTTCCTAATTTTTTTCACATTTTCCAATTGATGGGATAAACTTGTATCAGAGAAAGGACTTGAATCCAGAGATAGCTTTCTTCAGCGCAATGGATAAAGAATTACAGCCTTCATGTCCAGAAGACCTGAATTCATTCTGCCTCTGCCTTATGTGGCTTTGCTACCATAGGAAAAACCCTTGATTCACATCCATCTCTGACATTTACAATCTGTGCAACCTTGGATAAATTTTAGAATTTTCCTGAGTTTCAGTTTCTTTATTTAAAAAAATAAGAAGTTTGGACAAAAATTCTATGTCATGACAAACTTTGTGACCAGTGGAAAGTGATGTAAATGTTCAGTGTACTAAAACATAAGTTATGGAGGAATTGAGAGTTGCCAATTCATATCGATGGAAAGTTTCCATACTGGGAGTTCTATACTGATATCAAATGATTGGTTTGGATATTATGTATATCTATTTAGGTGTGTTTTAAGTCCTTCTTTTGCCACAATTACATATGTACATATATATGTATCTATATATATGAGAACCTAACTTTTTTTTTTTATCATCATGAGCTTCCCATTTCTTCCTGGTTTTCCTGCCCCTATCCCAACATAGATATAGTAGTAGAGGAGTTTACACTTATGATGATACAGTTTCCCACTAAAAAGACTTTCCTCACTCCTTCTTCCTAATTTTCCCCAAAGAAATCTAGCCCTCGAAACATAGACTTTCAAATTTTCCTAGTAGAATGAATGAAAGAAACCTTTGCAGGAATAAAGTAATTTTTTTCCCCTTTTCCCCCTTCATGTTTACTTTTCTGTAAGCTCCTGAGATGGCTAACATACTAGTTGTTAATCACACCATCTGTTCAAACAGTACTTTAGTAAATGAATCAATTCATACTTTTCTTTTTAAGGCATTTTTTTCAGAACAATATGTTTGTACTGTGTTACTCCATCATTTGGCAATGTAGTATGAGCTATTTTAATTTTCCTATTTATTGTAAATGGCTTTTCAATCTACAAATATTTTTTAAAAATATGCATACACCACAAAAAGCTGCGTCTATTGACTTCCCAAACACTGAAAACAGAGGAAAAATCTGTTCCAGTCTGTCTGCTGTCAAATTTTTAACCATCTGATTATATTTAAATGAGGCGTTTCTGAGCTGATTTATCTGATGACCCTTGGAAACTTTCACTGCTTTCCCAGTAGATGGCACTGGTGTGCAATTTAGCATGCATGCTCCCCTTTTTAGATGGGAATGGTAAAAAATAAGGAAGGAACCAACAAATCTTAGGGAACATGTCTTCCTAAAACTAAACACACACCCTTTGTGAACCCTAGGGGACCCTGGTTATCTCTTTTAGTTCTTAGCTTTTGTTTTGAGCTGTTCCCTGAGCGTTTCCTGACTTCAGCAGGGACCAGAAATGGAAAGATTGCAAAAGGTCATGATCATATCAGTGCTAACCAGGAAGTGCTCGTCTAAGCTCACAAAGAAGCTAATTTTCATGAGGCCCTGACATTGGCCATAACTTTTCTGCTACAGTCAAGCATGAGCCACGGGTCCCAGTGTTTGTTTGCACTGGACCCTTGACCATCCATATTTCCTAAAATACTCTTTCTTTTCCTACAAAGTTAGCATTTTGAAGAGGTGCAAGCTGGGAAGGGGGTAATAACACATACCCAGCGGGACAGCCTGATCTGGAATGTCTTTAGTATGGGGGAGGTGGTAGGAAGCAGAAAAAGGGGTGGGTTAAGAGCTATGGGCTTGTGACTAAGAATGGATAGACCCACCCACTAACTTTCCACATTTTTAGCATCTGGCCATCAGGTTCTGATTAAGAGAAAAAAAATGGAGTAAATACTGAGTCCTTACTTAGGATCCAGAGGGGGGCAGCCAGATACCTGTTAAAGATATTAGAGAAGAGAGAAAAGCACCTTCTTCTTAAGTCTGTCAGGAATACTCTACCCCAACCCCCTTCCATTCTTTCAGATCCTACCGCTGCTCCTAGGCCCATTGGATGTCCAAATCAAACTTTACCAGGAAATTTTTCATCATTTAACTCATTACTGATCACTCTCCTGGCAAGCCACCCACAACACCTCCTTAGCATACATTTTGACATAGGAAAAGAAACCATTAGCAACAAGAAATAATGAAGTTCAGTTCAACACTTTATTGTATGTTATGTCATATCTCTATTCTATGGATGCTAGTTTTATGTCAGTTTACAAACTAGAACATTCCTAAAGCAGGAGCTATACTTTTTCTACAACTCAGTGCTAGACACATAGTAGCTACTTAACAAATATTGCTTGAATTTATATTGAGAGAAGAGAAGAAGGTTTGAAGAGGGAGGGAGTGAAGGAGGGAGGAAGAGAAAGGGAGGGAGAGAAAGGGAGAGAGAGGGAAAAAAGAGGAGAGAGAAGAGAGAAGGAAAGACAGAGCGAATTTGTGTGTGTGTATAGAAGAACCCATTATCTCAGAAATCCTAATTTGGAGATTAATTGGACATAGCCATTACAGCTCCAAAACCTCCATAGCTCCGTAGCAGCCAATCCCTGCTTCAGGGCAGCGGGGACCATGTTGATCTTTGTTCACTATTTGTGAAGAGTCTAGAAAGAAAACATGGACACTTGTCTCCCAACCCTTCCCCTGTTCCCAAACTTCACAGTTTTGCCGAAGGCTAATCATATTTCTAGGAGTAGAATAATTCAAGTGTAGGCCAACCTAGGTTTAGGAAATCACAGTGCCTTTATCCCTCTTTCCAATCAAGCTTAGACTGAGTAGGGATATAGTGTTTGGCCATCTGTAGCTTCATTGGTGTTGTTAAAAATCACAGCAAAATTCCATTGCTTTGTTCCACTGAAACCAAAGCCATTACTATTTCTGATTTTTAGATTTTTAAATTACTCTGATTAGGAAAGATGTTATTGAAGTGGGAGGGAGAAGAGATCTTAGAACTTTAAAGGGGTTCTTAATCCTTTTTATGTCATGGACCCTACTGGAAATCTGGTAAAGTCTATGGACCACTTCTTTTGCTAATATTTTTACTAAAGAACAAAATTATGTACTTTCTCTTAATAAGTCTTTATTGGTAGCTTCTGTTTCTTACATCAACAGATATCCCAATTATCTCTGTCTTTCCGCTCTCAGAAAGCTATCCTATATGACAAATAATATATTTTTTACAGAGGAAAAAAAATAGCAAAATTGATCAACACACTGAATAAATCTAAAAACATGTGCAATGGATAATCCCTGTAGACTTACTTAGTTCTACTGGTTGAGAATATTCTACTAGTTTTCATTCTAATCCAGTCTGATCTTTATCATTTTGCTATTCATGGTTGTTGGTTGTTTGTGTGTGTATTTTTTTTTTTTTCATTTACATTATTATAGTGATTATGTATATTATTTTCTCTGTTTGTTTCATTCTGCATCAGTTCATTTATATAATTCCATGCTTCTCTGTATTAATAACACTCATAATTTCTTATAACACAGTGATATTCCATTACATTTGTGTAGTACTATTTTTTTTAGCCATTCTCAGTTGATGGACATCTACTTTGTTTTAAATTTTAGCTACCAGAAAAAAATGCTACCATAAATATTTTGGATTATGTGGGGACTTTTCTTATTATGCCTTTGTTGAGGTATCAACCTAATAATGGTAATCAACCCCTGATTCAAAAAGAATCTCTCTCTCTCAAACACACTTTATTTGCATAACTCTAAATACCTTTCCAAAATGGTTATGCCATTTCACAGCTCCACCAACAAAACAATCTATCATTCCCTAATCTCTCCAACAATTTCTATTGCTATTTTTAAAAAAATCATTTGCTGAGTATAAGGTAAAACCTTGGGTTTATTTTGCTGTACATTTCTCTTAAGACTAGTGATTTTGAATATTTGTTCAAGTTGTTTAAATTTTTGAGGAGATCTGTTTGTTGATAAACTTTGATCATTTGCCTAGTAGGTAATGTCTATTTGTAATAAATATATACATATTTATTATATGTATATATATATGTACATATATGTAATATATTCACACACACGTATACATGGTTAGTAGTCCTTCGTTCTTTAAGAGTACCAAAATGATATCACTATGTTACAGTCAAGTTACAATGTATTTGTGGCTGATTAGACCAATACCAGTTCAGAATGCTCTACCACAAGTTGGGCATAAATAGTCCAAAGAAAGACTTTGAGAATGTCCTTGTATCATTTTTTCTGAATACCATGTGAGAGTTGGTCCTGTGTAAGTTCTTTTGGGTTTTCTTGCCAATACTACATTAGACATCTGAATAATGTGACCTCCCCATTAGAACTGTACTCTTTGCAAAAGAGTTTGAATGTTTGGTAGTTTAGTTCCAGAAAAGATATCAGTGTCTGATATCCTGTAGTGCCAGATGATCTTCAGAACCTTCCTTAGAGAAGTCCTGGCATAGCATTGAAATGTTGTCCAGGTTTCAAGGCATACAACAATTTTTAGCACAATGACTCTGTAGACCTCCAGTTTGATAAACAGTCTAATACCTTTCTTCTCCCCCACACTTTCCTTCTGAGCCTCCCAAACACCAAGTTAGCTCTGGTAATGTGTGTGTGTTAATCTCATTATTAATGTATACATTCCTGGAAAGTATACTGCGAAGGTAAGAGAACTTGTCCACAGTTTCAAAATTCCTTGATTTGCTGTAACCAGTGGTTCCTGGTGTGGTGTGGTGCTGGCCCATGGAGCACCTGTGTTTTCTTGATATTAATTGTTAGGTCAAAATTAGCATAATCAGTGAGAATCAATTCATACTTTGCTGTATCTCAGCTTTTTTTTTTTTTTTTTAAGTTGAAGAATTTACCTTCAGTGCAGCAGCTGACTTTAATGCTGTGTTCATCCTCATTGAAGGCATTTGACTACATGGCTAAAAACATCATACTAAAAAGCATGGGAGCAAGCACAGAGCCTTGATTCACTCAGTTGGTGATTAGGAAAATGCAAAAGAATTTTCCATTATCCAAAATTTGGGCAAGCATGCCATCATGAAATTGATATACAATATTATTGAACTTCTTATGATTTTGATATAATTTCCCATAAGCCCTCATGATTGACAGTATCAAAGGTTTTGGTCAGATCTATAGATGTTGTATACAGACCTCTGTTTTGCTCCTGAAATTTTTCCTGAAGATGTCAGGTAACAAACAACATATCAACCATTCTTCAAGCTTTTCTGAAGCCACAATGGCTTTCAGATAAATAACTATCTTCTAGGTGAAGAATCAGACTATTAAGGAGATTCTGACAAGAATCTCACCAGGATTAATGAATGCTCTCTCCTCTCATTGTGATTGTTTCAGAATAATCTATTCCCTTTGCCTTTATAGAGATCCTTAATGGATTCATGTTTGAACTCCTGGGGGAAATCTCCTTTTGCCAAATAACCAGGAAAATTTCAATGGATCCCCCACTTAATAAATCTCAACTGGAAACTTTAACTAATGAAATCTCCAATTTTTCTAAGAATTATATTAGCAAAGCAAAAAAAAAAAAATCTCAACTGGAATAGAATCTTAACTAGGTGCTTTGACTCACAAAAGGAAGTTATTGGTATTCAAAACCTATTCTTCAATTGGAACTTTAAGTTCAACCTGAGGTAAATGGTCAGTGTCTTTAGCACTGATTGATGATGATCTGTTTAGCCCAAATCTCTAGGATTATGTCTTTATCATTGATCATTGTGACCCCATTAGCATTGAGTAGTTGAGATGCACTATAGGTCTTTGGTCTATAAATAGTCTTCAGGGCATCATAAAAGTGTTTTGGATTCTTACTAGCAGCATAAAACTGAATTTCATCTGCCTTCCTACTGAGCCAAGGATCCTGAATCTCTCTAAACTTTGTTCTTTACTTTTGATGAGATTAAATAGTACTTTCTTTGAGGTGAATGAGCATCCTGCTGGTAAACCATGTGAAGTTCTTGTTTTTCATTTAGCAGCTTCTGAATTTCCCTATCATTTTTGTCACACCAGGTCTTGATGTTTGTGAGAGTTCTGATCCAGATGAGAAAATGCAGTGTTGTATATCAAATTTCTGAAAGCTGCCCATTCCTGTTGTGTTACACTATTGCCAACTGTGTGTTGGCTCTACTCTTCCTCTAAGTTAGCAACAGACTGCCCCTATACAGAGAAACATTCTAATCTATCCATTTTAACTCTTCTAATGGTCATTCTGCCTTGGGGCCTCCACTTTTGTAGATCCAAATATTTAGTTTGGAGAGGTGATCAGTCTTGACACATTTTCTTTATCACTCTCAATGTCTTTTTTTCCTTAAAATCACATAGTCTGTTAAATGCTGGTGTTTGCTGTGAGGATGCATTCATGAAGTTTTGTCTGTTTAGGTAAACAAAATATAGTGTTGGAAATGAAAAAAATAATGAGATGCACAGTCTTCACTAGTAAGTGATCATTACTATTGTAATTCTGGAGAAACTGAGGCAAGATAGAGATTAGAGTATTTAATATTTGATTTGAAAGGGAGAGATTTACTGGGACCAAATGGAATGAGACTATTGTCTCCAAGAATCCAGCCAACAATATGAGTTCTCAATGACATATATATACACATGGCTCAGCTACAGGGGGTAGACCGAAGCAAGGACGGAGTAAGGGTGCTGAGAGTGGGAACAGGACTATGGATCTGGTTCTGACAGGATTGGGGGGAGGTATCTTGATAAGATGGTATCTGATATTCTGAGACATTGGGATGAGGAGAGGCAGAACAATTCAGGGACAATTTAGGGAAAATGAGTCAGGACAATAAAAGAGAATTGTGGCACAACACTATTTCCAACTCCATTCCTTCCAAGGACTCCTAGCCATGTTTGGTAGTCTGAACCTCCTTGAACATTAAAATCACCCAGAATTTTAAGCTTGTCCTCTTTTGTCACATTGATGATAAAAGCCTCTAGGTCTTCATAAAATCTTTTTTTTGGCCTCATCAGGGTTTATCATGATAGAAACATAAGCACTGATAATGGTAGTGTGGTATTTCCTTCTCGTGGCCATCACATTGTCATGAGCTTTTGCTAGACATGTAAGTTTGTTGACTAGATTAGTTTTGATTTCAAAAACTATACCAGCTTCATGGTGCTTCCTTTCACTGAGGCCACTCTAGAAAAACATGTATCTAGCTCCAACTTCATCCTCTTTTGGGGCTGCTTATTTGCATGCAATACCTGCTGAGTTCTCTCACAAAAAAGAGCTGTTCATCTTTCAGGTCTATTGGATTTTGTGTTGTCTATAAGTGTGCACATATTCCATGTACTGATTGTGAATGGAATCATTTTTTGCAGAACTTTTTGTACATTTTTTTTGTGTGTTTTAACTTCAGGCTAAAATCTCCACCAATTGTGGTAATCAGGGCAGGATTAGTTAAACAGACAATTTTTAGGGCATCTTTTCTAGCCCTTCCTCATATCAGGAGGTAAGCAGTGCAGTTTTTAAAAGGTTGTTCAGATATCTGGGAGTTTGCTGAATCACACTATTGTTTCCAGTGAGGACAGCCTTATGATCTACTTGTGTACAGGGTTCTGACTGTAGCTCCCAGTGTATCTGCGCCCACTATTTCCTCATTTGCTTGTTGCCAAAAAACTTTTGAGAAAGGTAAAAATGGTAAAATGATATAGGTGATGTCTTTTGATTGATGCATAAATTGGATTTTAGTGAGGCAGAGTTGTATGAAGTTGTCAGTCTCACTCTGTTTTCCAGGGCCATCACAGTCTAATGATGAGATAGAGTTAAGACAGCAGATGATGGCTCAAGATGCAATGGATGACCTTGTTGTCTTTAATGTCTAACCAAACTCTAAGCACTTCATAATGCCGCTTCAGCTGCCTGCATTGCTATTAGAATAAATTGTTCTCATCTGCCCATTTCATCAGGGGAAGTTTTCAAATGATTGGGGTAGAAACCCCTCTAACCCCCTAAAGGGTTTGAGATGCTCAGTTACCCTTAATCTGGTTTAATCCATCTATTGAAATGGTTTACCATTGTTATGCATGCTACTTTTTTTTAGCCATAGGTAAGTTAGGTTGATCAAGTTGACATCAAAGATGGAAAGTAGCTCTCATACCAAAGATACTTAGTCTTCTCCAAACACATCCAACACCCCTACACTGATCTAAGAATTTTTTTTTTTTTACCATTTTACTACCTCTCTTCTCTTAAGTACATTAATTTTGTCTGTATAGAAATTTTTCACATTTCAAATAATCAGTCTATTTTATCTTTTGTAATTGCATCTATCTACTATTTCAGAATAATCTCCTACTCATGAGTATGAGAAGCATATGATTTATTTCCCTTCTGCTTTTAAAATAATTATCATTAATATTAAGGTCATTTACTCATTTAGAATGTATTGTGGAATAAGATGTGTGTTTGCCTAAGTTTAATTTTAGCCAGACTGCTTTCCTTTTTTCTGAGAAGTTTTTTTTAATCCTATAAAGAGCTTTTTCATAGATAATTTAGGTTTTTAACTTCATCAAACACTGAGTTATTGAATTTTATTATTTTGAAATCTCTCTTGTCTATTCTGTTCCATTGATCTGTCTTTGGTTTTTAACCAGTACCAAATGGTATTTTATTACTGCTGTTTTATAATATAATTTGAAATGTTGAAGTACTGTTCCCCCTTTGTCCCTACCACTTTTCATCATTTATTTTGGTATTCAACAATTTTTGTTTTTCCAAATGAATTTTGTTATTTTCTCATATGCTCTCAAATTATGCCTTTGGTAATTTGATCAGAATTGCATAAAGGTATAAATCAATTTTGATAGTAATATCATTTTTATTGTGTCAGCATGGTCTAGGTATGAGCACTGAATATTTCTTCATCTATTTAAATTGCTCTTAATTTTTTAAAGGAACATTTTCTAATTGAACTTATATCTCTTTTCTGTGTTTTGGTTGATTGATGACCAGATATTTCATGCATTATGTAATTATTTAGAATGAGATTTCTAAATGCTATTGTTCTTTGAGGATTTATTTTGTAGCCTGCAACTTTTCTGAAGCTATTGTATCAATTAGTATCTTTGATGATTTTCTTAAATTTTCCAAGTATGCTACTATGTCATCAGCAAATCAGGATAGTTTTATTTCTTTACCTATTCTTGAATGTTTAATTTATTTATTTTGTTTTATTGCTCTTTTTAGTATTTCCATAATTATATCAAATAATAACAGCAAGGGTGGGCATGCTTGCTTTCCTATACTTAGTGGAAAAGATTCCTCATTGCATATAATGTTTACTTTTAGTTTTAGTTAGACGTTTTTAATGATATTAAAATAGGGGATCTTTATGCCTGTACTTTGTATGGTTTTTAGCATGAAAGAATGTTGGTTTTTTTTTCTTTTTGTCAAAAGCTTCTTTCGAGAGGATTGTGTAGTTTTTGATATTTTAGATTTTAATATGATTAGATATTTTGTTTTCCTAATGTTGAACTGTCGTTGTATAAACTCCAGTTGGACATAATGTATGATTTCTTGGATTAAAACATTGTAGTCTTTTGGACAGGATTTTACCTAAAAATTTGAGTCATTATTCATTAATGATAATCATTTATAATTTTCTTTGGGGGATTTATCTTTCCATAGTTTAAGTGTTAAAACTAGAAAGCACTTTCTTTATCATGTTTTTGAGATGAATTTGTGACATACATAAACTTATTTTTAATCTGCTAGAGTTCTCCTGTGAATTCTTCAGTATGAGACATTTTTTTCTTTTGTTAACTCATTTATAGCTAGAGATATATAATTTTCTGAAATTAGGTTATGTATTATATCTAATCTTCTGATAGTTTGGGTATTTTACATTTTTAAAAGCATTCCTCTATTCTTTTGTGTTCTCACCTATGTTGTCATGTAGATACACAGCATGTCATAATTATTGTTTTTATTTCTTCTGGAATTGCTGTGATTTCACTTTGGTCATTTGCAATTTTATTGATTTGATTTTTCTGCTTTCTTTTTAAAATCAGGTTAGCTAAGGATTTTTCAATTTAACAAATTCCATATGTTCCTAAGAACTAAGTATATTTTTTTGCTTTCCTATTTAAAAGATGCATATATCTTTCAATTTTAGTTTTCCTAGCAATTTATTGAGTTCCATATTTCTCCTTTTGTTTATCTTTCTGATAGCCATCTCTGAAACTGAAAGAGGGATATAAAATCTTCTGTCATTATTGTGTTACTGTCTATGTCTTCTTGTAGCTCAGATGTTTCTTTTATGAATTTGAATATATAAGCATTTGGAATATATGCTTATTACTGACATTGATTTATTGACTATGGTTCCTTCTGATTTAATATAATTTCCTTGTTTTCCTTTTAAAATTTTTTGAATGTTATTACTTTGTCAAAAGCATTATTATAATTCCTGCTGTTGTTTTGACTCACTTAATGCTTAGTAAATATTTTTTCCCTTCTGCTCGGTTTTATTTTTTATATATCTTTTTTTAAGAAAATTGTATTTCTTATAACCAACAGATTGTGGTGTTTTATTTTCTTATCCAATCTACCACTTTTCTATTTTATTGTATTGTTCAATCTATTTACTTTTAATGTTATGAAACTGGGATTTATATTTTCTTCTGTCTCTAATACTGTTTCCCCCCCCCTCTTCTTCTGGAAACACATTATTATATTCCTTCAGTTACTTTATCTTAATCTTTTTAAAGGTGACTATTTCCCCAGGCCCTCTTCCTTTCACCCCTGATGCACTCATTTGTACCTTTCCCTTTGATATTTTGATCATTAGTTAAATTTTCTCTCCTATAGATTTCTTCTCTCCTTTTCTCCTCAGTCAAGGAGAGATTCATCTTTCTCTTTCCCTTCATTTAATTCATTAAGTTTTTAAAAAAAATTTAGTACAGGTTTCCAGAAAGAATTTCTCTTACTCTCTTCATTATCCTTACCCTTTTTCTTCTATTCTAGACTTCAGTTTCTGATTCATGACTTCTAAAATTATCCTGTTGTTCAGTCATTATGTGTCCAACTCTTTTTTATTATTAAAAGTTTTGTATGTGGACAATTCTTCAACATTAGCCCTTGCCAAACTTTGTGTTCCAATTTTCTCTTCCTTCCCCCTTACCCTCCTCTAGATGGCAAGTAGTGCAATTTATGTTAAACATGGTAGAAATATACATTAAATCTAATATATGCATACATATTTATGCAATTATTGTGTTGCACAAGAAAAATCAAACCAGTAAAAAAAAAAGAAGCAAAATAAAATGCAAGCAACAATAAAAAGAATGAAAATGCTATGAATCACATTCAGTTCCCACAATCCTTTCTCTGGGTGTAGATGGCTCTCTTCATCACTGAACAATTGGAACTGGTTTGAATCATCTCATGGTTGAAGAGAGCCATATCCATCAGAATTGATCATCGTATAAGCTTGTTATTCCTGTGTATAATGATCTCCTAACCAGCCCTGCATTCCTGGTATAAATCCTACGTGGTCATAGTGTATTATCCTGGGGATGACTTTCTGTTATCTCTTTAATAATATTTTTAAAAAGATTCATGAGGGAAATTGGTCTATAATTTTCTTCCCCCCCCTCTCTCTCTCTCTCTCTCTCTCTCTCTTTTAATCCTACCTAGTTTATGTATAAGTATTATGTCTGTGTAATAAAATGGATTTTATAGAAGTCCTTTCCCTATTTTTTCAAAATGCTTACATAGTATTGGAGTCAATTGTTCTTTAAATGTTTGATAGAGTTCACATGTAAATCCATCTGGTCCTGGAGGTTTTTTCCTAGGGAGTTGATTAATATCTTGTTTTGTTTCTTTTTCCAAAATGGGACTATTTAAATAATTTATTTCCTCTTCTGTTAATCTGGGCATCTATATTTTTTAAGGTATTCCTCCATTTCAGTTAGGTTATCAAATTTATTGGCATAAAGTTGGGCAAAATAACTGCTAATTATTGCTCTAATTTTCTCTTCATTGGTGGAAAGTTCTCCCTTTTCATTTTTGATTTTCCTCTTTCATTTTTCTAATCAAATTAACTAAAGGTTTATCTATTTTGTTGATTTTTTCCATAAAGACAACTCTTAGTTTTATTTATTAATTCAATAGTTTTTTTCTTACTTTCAATTTTATTAATCTCTCCTTTTAGAATTTCAAGTTTGGTATTTGATTGGGGGTTTTAAATTTATTCTTTTTCTAGTTTTTTTAGATGCAAGCCCAATTCATTGATTTCTTTATTTTATGCAAGTAAGCATCTAGAGATATAAAATTTCCTCTTATTACTGCTTTGGTTATATCCCACAAATTTTGGTATGTTGTCTCATTATTGTCATTCCCTGGTATGAAATTATTAATTGTGTCTATGATTTGCTGTTTCACACTTTCATTCTTTTTTTTTTTTTTTTAATAGTTTTTATTTACCAGCTATATGCATGGGTAATTTTACAACATTGACAATTACCAAACCTTTTGTTCTAATTTTTCCCCTCTTCCCCCCCTCCCCCCCATGGCAGGTTGACCAATACATGTTAAATATGTTAGAGTATAAATTAAATACAATATATGTATACATAACCAAACAGTTGTTTTGCTGTACAAAAAGAATCGGACTTTGAAATAGCGTACAATTAGCCTATGAAGCAAATCCAAAATGCAGGCGGACAAAATTAGAGGGATTGGGAATTCTATGTAGTGATTCATGATCATCTCCTAGAATTCTTATGCTGTCACCCATTCATTCTTTAGGTTGAGATTACTTAGTTTCTAATTACTTTTTGGTCTATTTTATGCTGGCCTTTTATTGAATGTAATTTTTATTGCATCATGATCTGAAAAAAGTGCATTTACTATTTCTGCTTTTTTGCATTTGATTTTGAGATCTTTATGTCCTAAAATATGGTCAGTTTTTTTTATAGGTTCCAAGAATTGCAGAGAAGAAAGTGTATTCCTTTCTGTCTCCATTCAGTTTTCTCCAAAGATCTGCCATACCTAATTTTTCTAGTATTCTATTTATCTCCTTTACTTCTTTCTTATTTTGTGCTTAGATTTATCCTGTTCTGAGAGAGCAAGGTTGAGATCTCCCACTATTATAGTTTTACTGTCTAGTTCTTCTTGCAGCTCTCTTAACTTCTCCTTTAGGAATGTCCATGCTATATTACTTGGTATACATATATATTTAGTATTGATATTGCTTCATTATCTATAGTGCCCTTTAGGGAGATATAGTTTCCTTCCTTATCTCTTTTAATTAATCAATTTTTGCTTTTGCTTGATTCGAGATCAGGATGGCTACCCCTCCTTTTTTTTTTTTTTTTTAACTTCACCTGAAGTATAATAGATTCTGCTCCAGCCTTTTACCTTTACTCTGTATGTATCATTCTATTTTAAATTAAATGTGCTTCTGCTTTATGGAAGAGTTCACCCCATTCACATTTATGCTTAAAATTACTAATTCTATGTTTCTGCCATCTTATTTTCTCCAAATTATATTTTTCCTCTTTCCTTTTCTCCTTTCCCTTCTCCCCAGTATTTTACCTATCAGCATTTCCTTTTCTAGTTCATTTTACAAATGAGGAAACTGAGGCAAACAGAGTTAAGTGACTTGCTTAGAACCATATACTTGATAAGTATTTAATGCCGGATTTGAACTTAGGAAAATTAGTTTTTTGACTTCAGATACAACACTTTATCATCTGTGCCACCTACCTGCTTCCTAAAACCATCTATTCATTGTCTGTTCTCTGTTTTCCACATGGTTTTTTTTTTTTTTTTTGAGGCAATTGGGGTTAAGTGACAACCAGATTGGCATGTTTTTCTTGGATAGAGAATATATTGTCTTTTGATATTTTTTTCCTTTTCTTTTCCTTAATTATTATTTACTTTTATATATTTTCATTCTCAATATATCATGCATTCTTTTTTTTTTTTTCTTTGATGGCACTTGCCATTGTAGATTCCAATTTTTAAAATTTTGCTTATTATTTTTGATGTGCGGGCCATAATTTCTACTGGCAATTTTCATTTCTCTTTTGCTCCATTTAGGAGCAATGTCTTTTCACTCCATGTTTTCACATTCCATGGTATTTTCTGCCCTATCAAATGTTGAACCATTTCCCTCCCTTTTTTGCAATATTTATGCATAAATATTGTTGTTGATGAGTTGTTTTAGTCATATCTGCTCTCTGTGATCCCATTTAGGGTTTTTCTTAGCCAAGAACTAGAGTGGTTTGCCATTTCCTTCTCCAGTTCACTTTACAGGTGAGGAAATTGAGGAAAACAGGGTTAAGTGACTTGTCCAGGGTCTTACAAATAGTAAGTATCTGAAGCTGGATTGAATTCAGATCTTCCTGTTTCCAGTGCCAATTTTTCCATTGTATCACCTAGCTGCCCTGTTCATTCATAAATGTATGAATTCATAGGTTTAGAGACCATATTTCCCTGTTAATTTATCTGCTTATATTTAAGATCTTTGAGTTTTCTTTCCGAGATTTTTGTTAATTTCAGTTTTTTCCCTTCTATTTTTCCTCTTTCTGACTTTCTTTCCGATACCTTTATGATGGTTTTCTTGGGAACTGGATTTCGGTTTCTCAGCCTTCTCTCATGCTGGGTAATTCATGTTTGACCAGCTTAGGCCTCTGTTCCAAATGACTTTTAGTTGGCCAAAACTGGTCCTAGCTGGATGCTACAGAAAATTCTGGCAGAATCCTCTGCCCTTGTATTCAGTGTCCTATCCTGGTGACCTATCCTGCTCCCTCAGTTCCTTTGCTTTCCATCTCAACCCTGGCAATTCTTAGAGACGACTGTTTGGTTCTATGAATTGTCCGTCATGGCAGGAGTTCAGAGTACTGAGCCAGAGTATTGTCTGTTTTGGCACTTGTAGTTCACAGGTTTATAATACTGGAGCTATAGGGTTGTGTCCCTTGACAGGTTTTTCGCCCCCAAGAGCTGTGGCCACTGTAGCTAAGGCAAATTTAGGCAACCTAGACCCAAGGTCTCCAGGGCACTAGAAAAAAAGGGAAGGGGTACTGTGAAATGGTGCTGTATTTTGTAATAAAACCATGTCAGTCCATTGAGTCTTTTAGTGCTTCCTTGCTGCTGTTAATAAATAAGCAAAGGTTATTGAATGAGCTTTGGGTTAGTAAGCTTAAATTCTTGGATTTGCGTTTTTGATTTTTAAAAATTTTCTTTTGCATTCTGGGTATCCTAAACCATGAAAACAGCTAAAAGTACTTTGTCTTTTATTCATATTGTTTTGGAGAGATATGAGTGATCATGGGGATCAAAGAAAATTTTCTCTATGTTGTTGCTCATATGATCTAGAAGTAAGATAGTGTTTTTAAATGCAATCATATTTATAGGAGTAAAAAAAAACTAATTATAGTGAAATAAATTTTTTTTCTATTCAAATTCTGGATTCCTGTTGATCCCAGGTTAAGAACTTCTGCCTTCAAGGGAAAATATCCCTTCTAATTTCTCTTCATAGCAAGTTTCCTTCACAGCTCAATTCAAATATAATCTCCAACATGAGTCCTTTCTTTATTTCCCCAGATTGCTAATGTCCCATTATCTTGTATTTCTTATATATATTATATATATATTTCATATATGTCATATCCACTCCTTCCCCTCCCTTGTCTTGAGGTATTTCCTTAAAGGACAGCCCTGTGGCACTACACATTAGTGTAGTGTAGTGTGATTTCTATGATTACTGATTGGGAGATTTGGAATGGGGACTTCCTTCCCCAACACCAAACCAATCTGTACATTGTTTTGCTCATATTTTGATTAAACTTGTATGTGCCCATATTTTTTTATGATAAAATGTAAACTCCTTGAAGTTAGGGCATTTTGCTTTTATCTATGTATCCCTGCAGTTCCTAGCACAGGACCTGAAATGGAGTTGGGGATTTTAGAAATGTTTGTTGAATTATAAATGTTGTATGACTTCATTTCATATTGTTTTTATTATTCTCTTCCCCTCCTCCTTATCTTCAGAAAATTTGGCCTTCTTGTGATCATTTTACTCCAGTGTTTTACGAAAATCTCTTGCTGGCCTTAGGATAAGGGTAGCCACAATGGAAAAGCATTTTGCTTCAGCAATAACAGCAAGAAAGGGCATGTTTCTTAAAATGAGCCCAAACTGAATGAGCATATTTAGCTGAATGATCAATTCACCACCGGCACATCACTTCTATTTTTAATCTTGGCACTGCTACAGATTTCAAGGGTTTTCTGAGAGAGAAGAACTCTGCTATATGAAGTGTTGTCTTTCTCTCATCTTCCTTTCACAGAGGTTGAATTCATGGGGATGTGATTTTTCTGAGTCTGATGGATTCTGGGTTCCTCTGGATGCCCCCTACAACCAAATGAGGACTTTTAACAGAAGCAAAGAGAATGCTTCTAAAGAGCTTACCATTTTGTCCTTTTACCAGAATGATGCACAAAATTGGGACCAAAAAACAAGATCTATCTATCTATCTATCTATCTATCTATCTATCTATCTATCTATAAATATTTATTTGGTACATGTATACATAAATCATGTCTGTCCACAGATAATTAAAATTATCTCCTCTCCAAGCCATATAGCGGTTTATCTTTTTTGCCTCTCTGCTTTGCTTCAAATTATTCATTTCCAATACTGGCCTATCTGTTAATTAAATGGTATATCCATGGGGGGCATTTCCACTTGAATGATAATTAATGTCTTTTTCCCCAATGCAGCTACCCATGAAATCTCAGTAAATAAAATTGTTTTGTGCATAACCCATGCTCACTGTTTTCTGATGACAATTTCTGACTTGATTAAGACAAAACAGGCACCCCATTTCCTATGTCAGCCTGTCTCCACTATGAAGTCAGGATAATTGGGGAAAGAAAAAATTAGAAAGGGTCTAAAATGTTATTTAGTTCAGCTTCTTCATTTGACATATGAGGAAATTGAGGACCAAAGAATTGAAGTAACTTTCTTAGGATAACATAGGAAAAAAGTAACAATGTCAGAATTTGAATCCAGGTTCTCTGATTTTGAATCCAGTATTGTTTCCTTTTCACCATACTGCTCCCTAGCACTTAAGTTGGAGTGCAACAGTGCGATAAACACTCATAGTAGAAACCATACTGACCTCTTTACCAATGTTTAATTATGTGGGTTCCTTGATTTATCATAAATGGCTTAGAATCCTTAAGATATCTAAAACAGGAATCACTAAGATAAAATGATCTAAATATTTTTTGTTCTATAGGACATGTTAATATGCCATATCTTTACTCTCAAATATTTAAAAATCTCCATCTAATATAGTAACAAATATTCCTTAATTAGCATTTACAAAAATTTTAAGATTAAAGCAGAAAATTTCCTCAAAAATTTCTTGTCTTATTTTTATCCATCTCTTTGTCAAAAGACAAAAATTTTTGGCAATGTGATTTTAGTTCCTAAATGCTAAAAATATCAGCAAATGGGTGATAGAGGCATTTAATTTATAGATTTAATGAAAGCTAACCATAAAGATAGGAGCTATTAATCTACATGACAAGAATAGGAGATGAAGGCACACCATGACTGCTGCATCTAGAAATGAAATATGTCCTCAGAATGACAGGAGGGAGGTGGGAGAACTTAGTTTCTGTAAGAAATCCTGGATTATTACATTAACTTAGATACATACTTATTTTTCTCTTGTTCCAGACCTACTATTTTTTGTTTTGTGCACAGTGGAAATAATAAATTTTTTCTCACTATGTAGTTAGAAAACAGACACACACACAAAACACTTAGCCTTATATTTTTTTGTATACATGACTTACATTATAATCATTATATTATGATCATTGCATATATAAAACTGGTAATTCCACTGGTCTTTGCCAAATGCATTTATAGAATCACCTTTAATCTGATACAATTCATATTTATGTAGCTTTCAACAGATGAGTCTCTTTTCTAGAAAGAATAATATCTGTTGCTAGTGAGGTTCACATGAGCACATTAAAGGGCCAACTAGATCTCTGGATACATAAGTACTGTTTCTAAAGCTGCTGGGTTTGCTATGGACAATTAGTAACTAAAAATTCAAGAGTTAAAGTTCTCTACTACTAGCAGAAGTGTATACATTGCCTCACCATGACAAACATTAAGATGACAATAAGAACTTTCAAATCCTCATTGCATCAGTATAAGCTATGACAAATTGGTTGTCATAGGGAATTTCTACCTAGCTATAAGCAATAATTCTGACATCTGAATACAATCTTAAAATATGATTTTGAAATCATAAGATTAGGAATTTAAACATTGATAGTCTCCTATGATTATTAAAATTCATTTATTTGTTCAAACATTTATTAAGTACTGAATTGAGAACATTGTTTTGGGACCTGAAAAAATATAAAGTTTAATTAAGGCAATGTCTTGCCTTCATTGAGTTTACGATTCAACAAAGAGGTTCCATAATCTAGTTAATAATACTTAATAGAATTAGTTATAATAATCATTATTATGTGATCAGTATATTGGAGATTGTCAAAATAAAATGCTTTATGAGATACAAAGGGGAAAATGTTACTGAGGGCTTAGGATACAAGTGAGGAAAGAATCAGAAAAGATTTCATGGAGAGGGTGACACTTATATTAGGTTTTAAAGAATGGGTTTTAACCCATTTAGCAAAGGGATTTTACAAAGTCCCAAGATAAAAAGTACAACATGAGATGGATAAATTCAGGATTGGAACATGGAATTCATGGGAAAGGGCAAAGATATTTATTGAAGTCAAAGTGGCAGAATTGTGCCCAATAGTGAGGTTTGAATGCTTTTCAGTAGAATTTGATCCTTACTTCATGGGCAATAGAGGTTTCTGAAAATATGCCATGTTGACCCCATCTTCTTGATAGAGAAGAAAAAGAAATAGGATAGATTGACTATATCTAAAATTTAAATGGTAACATGTCATTGATGTGCTTGCTTGCTTGTTAATAGCATCTGAAGAATGATCAAACTGAAACTATTAAAGTCATTCTCATACAAAATTGTCAAATCATTGGATCCTATATATTTAAAAATCTCTTGAAGAATAGAAGCAATTTATGTTAAAGAAATATCCAGGATAATAGTTTGAAGATGTAAAGCTAGAAAGGATTCTAAAGCTCAACTCCCTCAATTTGCAACTGAGGAATCTGAAACATAATTAGTGACATAATTAGTAAGTGACAAAAGAAAGATTTGAATCCAAATGCTTTGATTCTAAATCCAGTTCTCATTCTACTGCACTATGCAGTTGAGTTATACAATATTCACATTCTGTAGAATGAAGAAGTCATCATTTATTTTAACAAATGTTTATCAAACATATACTCTGTACAATGTACTGTTCTAGGTGCTATACATTCTTTCTGGATCCCCATTGTGGTATCAAGGCTAAAAATGTAAGATGATTGACTCTGAGGTGCTATTGAAAAGTCACTGAAGATGTTAAATGAATGATACCAGATTCATGTGGTTAATAACAACTCACAGATTTTTTAAAAAGTTGAAGTACTAAAGTATTGTCAATTTGAGTTATTGCTCAGGAATTCTTCAGAATCCAGGATTGCTTGTGGTCTTGTGTCATGACATGGAGAACAGATTAAAAGATAGAAAGGAAAGCTAGGGAAAACTAAGGGAAAAGAAAGAATGGGAAAATATTTTATATATGTATATATATATATACACATATATACACATATGTATGATAAAGGTCTCAAACAATGAAGAACTAACACATATTTCTGAGTCTTTGATCTACAAGACAAATATCTACATTTCTTGCCATGGAAAAATAATAAATAATAATAGTTATGAAAAATTAATTTACAAAACAAGAAATGCTATTAATAACCAAATAAAAATATTTACATGTCCCAATAAACCAAAGGAATACAAATGAAAAAAAGAATAATGAAAGAAGAAAAGGTGAAAAAAGTAGCAAAAATATTTTTTAAATTAAATTTTATTTTTAATGAATATTTTAATGAATATTCTCCTTAGACCTCCTTTATTTCCCTGACAAATTCCTCCCTTCCTTGTCCCAGCATACCATCTTGAGTAAATAAGATAGCAACATCCTTGTAACAAATATGGAAAGTCAAGGAAAAAAAATAAAATCTGAGTGCTGACTCTCATCTCTCTGTTAGGATGTGGGAATGATGCTTCATCATTAGTATTCAAATCTTGGTTGATGCTTATATTAATAACAGTTTTAAAAGTCTTTCAAAGTTATTTTTCTTTAAAATGTTTGATCTTATTCTGTAATACATTTTATTGCTAAAGACTGTCAATTTTACCTTCAAAATATCTCTTAAATAAGCTCCTTTCTCTGGTGATGCTGTGAACATCCTGGTGAGTGCTCTCAAAGACCTTACTCCTAGACTATTATAAATCACCTGCAAACTTCCTTGTAGCTAGTCTCTCTCTTTTCCCTATCATCTCTAGGATCAAATATAAAATCTGGTGTTCATAGTCCTAACATGGTTCTACACTAATTTTCTAATCTTATATCTTTTTTTCTATATAATGTGTGATCTAGTGACACAATCCTCCTTGTGCTTTCCCTCATGAGACATTTTATTTCTTGACTTTCTTCCTGCCTGAAATTTTCTCCCTTCATCTCTGCCTTCTGGTTTTCCTGGCTTCCTTCAAGTTCTAGGAAAAGTCACAACTTCTACAGGAACACTTTTCAGATGCCGCTTAATTCTAATGCTTATACTTTGTTGATTATTTCAATTTTTTCTTGTATGTATATTGTTGTTTACAGGTTGTCTCTGTGAAAACAAGACTATCTTTTACTTTCTTTGTATCTCCAGCACTCTTAGCATGGTGTCTAGCATATAATAGATGCTTAAATACATGTTTATTAATTATTATTACTTATTTATCATGTAAAGATTCTTACTTCACTACATCATTTCTTGAGTTCAAATTTTTTCTCCCTCCATCCATTATCTTCCCTTTCCCTAAGACAGTAAGCAATCTGATATAGATTATTCAATCGTTTTAAATATATGTCCATATTAGTCATGTTGTATAAGAAAAATCAGAACAAAAAGAAAAAAAACACAAGAAAGAAAAAGCAAACAAACCAAAAAGGTGAAAATACTATGTTGCTATCCACATTCAGTCTCCATAGTTCTCTCTCTGGATGCAAGTGGCATTTTCTATTTCAAGTCTTGGAATTACCTTGAATCACCAAATTGTTGAAAAGAGCCAAGTTCATCACAGTTGGCCATCACACAATCTTGTTGTTACTATGTTCAATGTCCTGGTTCTGCTCACTTTACTCAGCATCAGTTCATGTAAGTCTTTCTCATTATATCTCTTTCCATTCAGTTTTGTTAGTATTATGCAGAAATGCTGAGTATTGTGTGGATATTTACTAATAAGCATTAAAAATTTCTGTGTGTGTCAGTATTCACTAAATATAATAGTCCATGATTTTCTTTAACTGTTTTGATTCTCCCTTTTTCAGATATCAATACAATATTTATATCATCAAAGGAATTTGTAAGAGTACTTTTTTCATATTTTTATAAATAATTTATATAATGATACAATTAATTTTTTGAATGCTTGATAGAATTTGCTCATAATACCCATTTAGTCCTGGAATTTTTTTTCTTTCAAAGCTGCATTTTAGCTTCTTTAACTTCTTTTTATGAAGTTATTAAAATTTTCAATTTTTTATTTTATTAAATTAAGCAGCTTACATTTTTGGTAAATATTCATATTCATTTAAGTTTTTATTTTTTTGATATATATTTGGGCAAAATGTTTCCCTAATGATTTCCTTTATTTCATCTTTGTTATTTTTTTTTTCATTTTTGATGCTAGTAATTTGATTTTTCTCTTTAAAAAAATCAATGTAGTTAATGTTATTGTTATTTTATTTCATTTCTACTCTGAAAAAAGTATATGCTGGTTTTCTAGGATCTTTTTTGTTGATCTTTTTTTCTCTTCTCTTTTTTTGATGGAATTGTTTAGAGATTATAAATTTCCCTTAGGATTGATGAGGTCTAGAATTGGGGCACGTAAATGAAATTAGGGTTTAATTGAGGTATAGTGGCAGGTTCGGGGTACAGGAAGTCAAATAGAGCTCCCCTGTACCCCTTTGCATTTGGCACAAGGATATGGAGTTAAATGAGGTCTAGTGGCAGCGCAAGAGTCCCCTGTAAAGGAATTTACAGACCCAAAAGCCTAGATTGATAAAAGAGGTTTATTATGGGGTTTGGAAGTAAAGTTGAAGTCTAGTTAGTAAAGTTAGAGATAAGAGGGTACCGGAAACAATATTCCAGTGGGCAGAGATCCTTGGTATGCCAGTCGGAAGGCTGCCATGTTTGGAACCTCTGCAAAGAGAGAGCTCTAGTCTGGCTCTTTTATAATAGGAAGCTTGTGGGTGGAGTCCCAGGTTGGCTCTTAGCTGGATTTCAGCCACAGTTAGAATTTGAATTGAATTCTATGGGTTTGGGACTGAGCCATCCCCACCCAGATAACAAAGATGAAACTGTTTATACTTGGGGTGGAGTCCCCTCACTGAGGCAGAGTCAAAGGAGGTTTTATCCTTTAAGGATTTTTCAGTTTTGGGGTTTCCTCTTCAAAATCACTTTGCATCTCAAAACTTTTGGTATATTGTCATTTTTTAAAAATAGTTTTCTATTGTTTCTAAGATTCTTTTCTTTGACTTAAAATTCTATGAAATTTATTTTCAACTAATTTTAGCCCCCCCTTTTTTAAGTGGCCTTTATTAAGTAAAATTTTCATAGGTTAATTAAAAAAACCAATAGATTTTTAACTTGTTTCTTTGTGGGGGGGTTATATTTACCTAGATTCAAATGGGGTACATTGAAGTCTATCATTATGGTAGTTTTACTATTTCTCTTTGAAACGTATTTAAATTTTCCTTTAATAACTTATTATTCAGTGCACATATGTTAAAAATTTTGCTAATTTATTGTGTGGTTCCTTTTAGTAAAATGTAGTTTTTCCCCTATTCCTTTTCTCTCTTAATGAAATCTTTTTGCTCTTGGCTTGCCTGAGGTAATAATTGCTCTTTCTACTTTTTTTTTTTTCAGTTTAACTGAAACAACAAGTTTTATTCTTAATTTTCTGTGGATATTTATGTTTTGAGTACCTTTCTTGGAAACAAGATATTGTTAGATCCTGTTTTCTAATCCATTCTGCTACATTCCTATTTTATGGGTGCATTCATTTCATTCATATTCAGAGTGATGTTCTTTAAATGTATCTCCTCCTACAATCTATTCTCATATATACTTTTATCTCTTTGTACTTGCCTATTTTTTTTTTTTTACAAAGAAGGTTGTGTTGAGTATTATAGTGTTATTTGTCCTTCATTCTTGAAGAGAGCCATGACATCAGGAAGATGATATTATGACATGCAAATGAATTGGATTTAAATGAGGGAGAGCAGAGCAAGATCACCTGCCTCACTTTCCCCTCCAGAGCCATCTGGGTCTAGTGGCCGGATATAGATCAGGATGACTGGAGATAGTCCTGGATGAAATGAAGAGGAAATTACTCAGAACAATTGTTCTAAATTTTTTCCAACTTAATTTTTTAAATTAATTTTATAATTATAACTTTTTTTTTATAGTACATATGCATATGTAATTTTTTACAACATTATTCCTTGTACTCCCTTCTGTTCCAAATTTTCCCCTTCCTTCCCTCTACCCCCTCCCCTAGATGGCAGGCATTCCCATACATATTAAATATCTTATAGTATATCCTAGGTACAATATATATGTGCAGAACCGAATTTTGTTGTTATTGTTGCAAAGGTAGAATTGGATTCGGAAGGTAAAAATAATCTGGGGAGAAAAACAAAAAATGCTCACAGTTTACACTCACTTCCCAGTGTTCCTTTTCTGGGTGTAGCTGATTCTGTTCATCATTGATCAATTGGAATTAGATTAGCTCTTCTCTATGTTGAAGATATCCACTTCCATCAGAATACATCCTCATACAATATCATTGTTGAAGTGTATAATGATCTCCTAGTTCTGCTCGTTTCACTCAGCATCACTTGATATAAGTCTCTCCAAGCCTCTCTGTATTCATCCTGTTGGTCATTTCTTACAGAACAATAATATTCCATAATATTCACATACCATAATTTACCCAACCATTCTCCGATTGATGGGCATCCATTCATTTTCCAGTTTCTAGCTACTATAAAAAGGGCTGCCACAAACATTTTGGCACATACAGGTCCCTTTCCCTTCTTTAGTATTTCCTTGGGATATAAGCCCAGTAGTAGTACTGCTGGATCAAAGGGTATGCATAGTTTGATAACTTTTTGGCAAAATTCCAGATTGCTCTCCAGAATGGTTGGATTCTTTCACAACTCCACCAACAATGCATCAGTGTCCCAGTTTTCCCACATCCCCTCCAACATTCATCATTATTTGTTCCTGTTATCTTAGCCAATCTGACAGGTGTGTAGTGGCATCTCAGAGTTGTCTTAATTTGCATTTCTCTGATCAATAGTGATTTGGAACACTCATATGAAAATATGAGTGGAAATAGTTTTAATTTCATCATCTGAAAATTGTCTGTTCATATCCTTTGATCATTTATCAATTGGAGAATGGCTTGATTTCTTATAAATTAGAGTCAATTCTCTGTATATTTTGGAGATAAGGCCTTTATCAGAACCTTTAACTGTAAAATGTTTTCCCAATTTGTTACCTCCCTTCTAATCTTGCTCGCATTAGTTTTGTTTGTACAAAAGCTTTTTAATTTGATATAATCAAAATTTTATATTTTGTGATCAATAATGATCTCTAGTTCTCCTTTGGTCATAAATTCCTTTCTCCTCCACAAGTCTGAGAGGTAAACTATCTAATTTATTTATGATCTCGTTCTTTATGCCTAAATCATGGACCCATTTTGATCTTATCTTAGTATGTGGTGTTAAATGTAGGTCCATGCCTAGTTTCTGCCATACTAATTTCCAGTTTTCTCAGCAGTTTTTGTCAAATAATGAATTCTTATCCCAAAAGATGGGATCTTTGGATTTGTCAAACACTAGATTGCTATTTTTATTCACTATCTTGCCCTGTGAACCTAACCTATTTCACTGATCAACTAGTCTATTTCTTAGCCAATACCAAAGTTTTGGTGACTGCTGCTTTATAATACAGTTCTAGATCAAGTACAACTAGGCTACCTTCATTTGATTTTTTTTTTCATTACTTCCCTTGAAATTCTTGACCTTTTGTTCTTCCATATGAATTTTGTTGTTATTTTTTCTAGGTCATTAAAATAGTTCCTTGGGCATCTGATTGGTATAGCACTAAATAAATAGATTAGTTTAGGGACTATTGTCATCTTGATTATATTCGCTTGGCCTATCCACAAGCACTGAATGTCTTTCCAATTATTTAAATCTGACTTTATTTTTGTGGCAAGTGTGGCAAGTGTTTTATAATTTTGCTCATATATATTCCTGACTTTCCTTTGGTAGATATATTCCCAAATATTTTATACTATCGACCATTATTTTGAATGGAATTTCTCTTTGTATCTCTTGCTGTTGGATTGTGTTGGTGATGTATAAAAATGCTGAGGATTTATGTGGATTTATTTTGTATCCTGCAACTTTGCTAAAGTTCTGAATTATTTCTAATAACTTTTTAGCTGAGTCTTTGGTGAGTGGGGGAGTGGTTGCAATTTCTTCAGTTTCAATGCTTCAGTTGACTTTTCTTCCACTAGTTGCCTAGGTTCATATATCAGGTTTTTATTTTAAAGTTTGTTGATCCAATAATGAATAACAATTTCTATTGTTATTCAATTGTTTCCAACCCTTAATGATCCCCTTTGAATTTTTTGGTTTGTTTGTTTGGTTGGTTATTGGCAAAGATATTGGAGAGATTTGCCATTTCCTTCTCCAGCTCATTTTAAAGATGAGGAAGATTGAGACAAATAGGGTTAAGTGATCTGCCCAGGATAACACAGCTACTAAATATCTGAGGCCAGATTTGAAAACAAAATCTTCCAATTGAACACGTTTAAACTTTATTGGATTACTTGCTTTTAAGGGAGAGAGAAGAGAGGAAAGGAGGGAGAAAAATGGAAACATGAGGTCTTGCAAGGGTGAATGTCGAAAACTATCTTTGCATGTATTTTGAAAAATAAAAGATATTATAACATTAAAAAACAACAACAATAAATTTTTCAGTGCTCTAGCTATGTTCCCCAGCTTCTCTATAGTAGTCATGAATTATTTGCAATTGTCAGAGAAGGAGGAAATGTAGAGTAGCATTAGACTAATGTATTTGGTGGAGCAGATGTATCAGAAGGATTTGGCGTAAAAATGCAACTGGGTTTTCAAGCACAGCTTCTTCTAATCAGGTGAGTAGCTCAACAAAGGGCATCAAAGGCGGGAATTTTCTTCTTGCCCTCAGTGAAAAATATCACTGGCTTTCAGGACAGGGCTGAATCTCTGCCTGCCAGGACACGTGATGTGATGAGATGCTCTTGTTCTTGCTGTTTTTAAAGGGTTTCCGGAAACAGCCAGGAACCAAGGGGGAAAAATTTGAGTCAGCTTTGGCAAAGCTTTGAGGCTCCACCCAGAAAACAGCTGGAAAGAGAGTGACCCCAGAACCCAATCCCTCCCCTCTCCCTGACTTGTATCCATGTTCTCTGGGGAAACATGTAGGGTGGAGTCCTAGTGTAGAAGAAAGGAAATCTCATGGCCTATTCTTTGTTAATTGTCCTAGAAGTCTTTTTTTTTTAATTTATTTTTTAACATTAGGCATGTAAACAACTTTATTCTTATAGGACATAATGCTGACTTAAGAAGAAATAAACTTATTTGTTGTTCCAAAGGAAACAAAATGTTTAAGTTTTGTTCTATAGCCAAACAAATTCCAAACTTTGCAAAGTGAATTCTCCCTTCTTCCTGTTCTCTTGTTTTACCCACAGGGAATATATATTTTCTTTTATTGTTTCTGACAAGCTAGCAGGCTTGTTTGCCCAAAATATGATCCATGAAGTGAATGGTGGGCTGTTTGGTGGGACTGTCTCTGTGAGCTGTTCTTTCTCATAGGCCACTTTAATGATCTATACAATAAAGAAGTTAGACTACATCAGAGTTTCCTGAATTATATTCCATTGAATCCTCTTAAGAATTTAGGGCGGAAGTGAATTCAGAAACTATTTTCCCAGTATTCTTATATTTTATTACATGTATTCTGTGTTCCAATGATACTAGCTTTCTTTCGGTTCCTCTCATATATTGCTCCATCTTCTGACTGTATTTTCACTGATTGTACTCCATGTCTAGAATTCTCTCTTTCCTTATATCTTTTTCCTGACTTCTCTCAAATCTCAGCTAAAGTCCAACCTTCTGTCTTAGGTGCTAGCCATCTTACACCCCTCTTTAATTTTAATGTCTTTCTTCTGAAACTATCCCCAGCTTATTTTGTTTGTACATGACTATTTGCTTAGTCAAGTGCTTGATTCCAATTATTTAAATGAACAAACAAATGTTTGTTCATTTGACTTACTAACCATATAGTACAAACTATAACCTGAACAAGACTCTTCCCTATAATGCCCCAACAAACTTTTGCTTGGAGAACCTTTCCTGAGGAGGAACTAGCTACATTCTGAAGTAGCCTATTCCACTTCAACAGCTTTTTGATTATTATATGATTCAATCTGCACAGCTCTAAAAAGTTGATGCTATTTAATCTTCCCATTTTACAGATGAGAAAACTAAGGCAAACAGAGGTGAAGTGACCTGCCCAGAGTCACACAGCTAGTAAATGTCTGAAGCTGAATTTGACCTTAGTCTTCCTGATCCCATTCCTAATATTCTAACCACTATACCACCTAGCTGCCTCATAATGTGCATGATGTAAATAAAAATCATATGTGATATTTTCCTCACTAAAGTATTAAGTTTATAATTATGTATGAATAAAGTAATCAAACAGTTCATAGGTAGTAATTTGAGTTTGGAAAACAGATTAAGTTTCTTTTATTTGCTCTAAATTGTTTTGTTTTCCCTTTACTCAAGATATATTTCATCCCCACAGAAAGCCACACTAGCATTTAAGGTTTCCCAATAAATTTCAACCCCAAAGTATTCAATGGTCACATTGGTGGAAATGACTGGATACAAGCTATTTTACTTCATTTCCAGATATAATGTTCAATACTGACCATAGAGTAACTTTAAGAAAGCAATTCATTTAATCTTCATAGGTTTTGATTCCTCAACTTAAAAATGAGGGGATTGGATGAGATGACCTTCTCATTCTAGATCTATGATCTTATGATACTATTTAGTATCTTAAGAAAGGGAAGAGGGAGAGCTAGTTGGAGTTAATCTTTATGCTGTGAAACAGAGCTCTTTCTTCCCTTTCCTATCTCCAATCTGACTATAAAATGATTCCATGCATGGAAATTACAATCATTTCAAAGTTGCAGACTTTTAGATTTGTTCATAATCATGTAGCTATATTTGGGATGAATATTTGGTCAGTGGGTTTCCACATCATAGTCTTCTTGGTTAAAGTCAACTCTGACTGCTTTGTTAAGTGGGCGCCTTCTCTTCCGTTTCACTGAACTAATAAATCATAAATACTTTCCTTATCCATTTTAAAGTCATTTCCTGTCATTTTCCTCAGGCAGCAGAGATAATCTTGTGTACTGATTTTTTTTTTCTTTTAAATAACTGTCTTCAAAAATAGGATATTATAACAAGCCCTTGCTTAGAAATGTCACATCAAGATACACCAAGGACAGAAGCTGTAGCATTTTATTTGTAAAAAAGCATATTTTTAAAATTATTTGCATTATATTACTTAAACTTTCCAAAACACCTGTTTTTCCCCATTTAACTTTGAATTTTAAATTAAAATACCTTCTTAAATTTATACTTTTTCTTTCACAAATATTAGAATACCCTAAAGCCTAAGTTTCCATGTATAAAATAATAATAGCCAGTACAAATATATACTATACATATAAACAGACATGTGTCTGTATATGTATATGTGTGTCTTAGGATTTCCAGAGTAGAGACTTTTACTAGCCCCATTTTATGGGGATATAAACTAAGGCTGTGAGAGGTTCATCAACTAAGAAGTGCCTCACATATGATTCTAATTCAAGTCTTTTTCACTCTAATTATAGCACTCTATTCACTGTGTCAAATTTGGCTACTGAAGTGATATATAGATCATGGAGCCTCGAGTCAGGTAGACTCATCTTCCTTAATTCAAATCTGGCCTTAGATACTTATTAGCCATGTGATCTAGGGTAAGTCCCTTAAACATATTTGGCTCAGTTTCCTCATATGTAAAATAATTGGAGAAGGAAATGGCAAAAGAATTTCAGTATCTCTGTCAAGAAAACCCCCAATGGGGTCACAAAATGTTGGACACAATTGAAAATGACTGAGCAACACTCACTGAGATATTTAACTTCTTTTTTCCCCCAGTTGGTATCTATAATGTCATTAACATGATCTCAAAGTGTAGAAACTCCCTCTGCTGAAATGGGTCAGGCAGTAACTCTTCTGTAGGTGAAGTGAACTGTCCCATGTGAGGAAGCTTAGATCCTGCCTGTTGGTCCTAGTCTTGAGCAAATGTGTGTGTGGCCAGATAGGAGTTGGACCCAGGGTTTTCTAACCAAGGCTAGCTCTCTATTCCCCCAAGACAAATAACATCACTTTTCTTATAATGATGATAATTAATATAATTATTATGCTAATTTAACATTTTCATTTCCAACATATCTGCTAATTATTACATGATTATTACTAAAAATAATCCTTTAAAGCAGAAAGACAGGTGGCTGGAGTCCTAATCTTGTCTCTGCTGCTGGTGACCTTTGTGTCCTTCTCTGGAAAACTAACTTCACCTGTTAGCTTCCAGTTTCCAATTCTATACTGTACTATATATGACCTCTAAAGTCACAGGATTATAAGGTTAGACCTTGGACATTATTTAGTCCTTTCTCATTTATAGGAAAATAAAATCTAGGTGGGTTAATTTACTTCCTCAAGATCATACAGTTGGTAGAGGGCAAATTTAGGATTTAAATCCAGGTCCCATCAATCCAAATCCTACACTCTTCCCATTGGTGGTCCATTCTATTTAAATTATCTGCTTATAACAGGACATTTCTTACACTGAGAATATGGAATTTTTCTGAATTTAGTATAAATATTCTACTTTAAAAAAGTCTACATGTACACAAACACACAGACATGATTGATTGGTTGATTGGTGGTTGTCCTTCTTTCTTGAAGAGGACCAAATGAAATCACCATATTAGAATCAGACCAATACAAGTTCAAAATATTCTGCCACAGGTCAGCATAAATAGTCCCTACGAATATTTTGGGTGGTGCTAACTTAGCACATCTCACATTTCTTTTGAGCTAATTCAATTTTGCTTTGTACTCTCTGATGAGGGCACACCGTTGGATGGTTCTATAACAGTGTATCCCATGTCATAGTTTTGATCGTAAAACCTACACTAGTTTCACAATGCTTTCCTTCATGGCAGCTACTCCAGAGAAACATGTATCCAGCTCTGACTTTAGTAAGCTTGCTTTCTTTGATCAACTTTGTTTCCCTCAGAACTGTTATTTGGATCTAAACCTGTTGAGTTCTCTTGAAACAAGATCTGTTCATCTTTCAGATGTACTGGATTTTATATTGTCTGTTAAGTATGCACAAATTCCATATACTAATGGTGAATGGAATCAACTTTGCAATTTTGTACATTTTTTTTTTTTTTAGTGGTTTGGCCAAAGGGTAGAATCTCCACCTGCTATGATAATCAGACTAGGGTTGGATAAGCAGACAGTTTCTAGCTGCTTATATACACATATCATATTTCCTCACACATATACATATATGTATGCATATGTATAGGTATATACATATGTATATGTATATATATACACACATATTCAAACATCTTGTATTTTATAACTTTATATCTTAAAAATTGATCTGCATACATATATAACTGTGGGTAGATATAGCTATAGCGGTATAGATATAATTTTGTATACGTGTGTATATACATGTATGCATTGTTTTGCTGCATTTGGAAGCAAGGAGACCTGAGCTCAATATCTTAGTACTTAGCTATATATCTTGGGTAAATCATTTAGCTTCTGCCTTCCTCAGTTTCTTCATCTGTAAAACAGAGATAATAACTCTTATTGCACAGGATTATTATGAGGATAAAATGTGACAATAAAATCCTTTGCAAACCTTAATGTATTATGTAAATGTTAACTATTCTCATTCCTCTGATTATGATCTCCCTGATTTTAAAGAAAATCATATGAGCAAAACTCCCAGGTGAACAACATATGCCATATTTATGCCACATAGTCCAAAATCTCTCCACTGAGAGAAGGGAACAATTTTATTATTTGTTCTTCAGGGCCAATTTTGCAATTAATCTAGTTCCATTTCCTTTAAGTCTTGTTTTTTTCCCCCAGTCATTCTCACTTAAAAGATATTTGAGTTGTTTTTTTCTTTTGAGAGAGTAGGCTACTCCTATGAGAAACAATATCCCTAAAGTGTTTTATTCATTTGCATTTTCCTAATTTGTACCCACTCTTACCCCTTGTTCTCTAGAATTATATTGACAGAAGCTAATGAATATCTAAGGCTTAGAAAGCTCAATTAATCAATCAGTAATCAAATTGACTCCTAAAATGGCTACAGTATCATGAGGAGTTTAAAGAAATTAAGGTTTTTAATATACTATGGGCCTGAGGTAATTTACCAGGTAGTCATCTTTTCTTTAAAGAAGATCAGGGCATCTTTTAAATTGTAAACAGAACAATTCTATACCATGGCACAGACGCGCTTTTACAATTCAGTCTTAAAAGAAAGCCAGTTTCAGCCAAGTTGAATCCAGAAATCTCACCTTCCTTTATTGTGAATGACTTTAAATGACTACATAGAAATCATGCTTTGTAATTTTGTGCTTCAGATCACTAGACACACTGGCATTTTCCTGCATTATACTCTAGTCTAGATTAAGGTCACTTCTGTGATTCTCTTTGCTGTCTTCTAGGCAGTGATAAACAGAATGACTTCCCAACCCTGTTGGGGAGGAAACCAATTGTAGAGTTCGGTCCTTTGGCAATCTCTAGGTCATTGTATTTCTGCCTCTGTCAGGCTCACAAAGTGACACTTAGAGTGCAGCAGAGTATTCCAAAAGGGGATCAGACTGACAGCACTGCAGCTGTAGAGGGAGAAAATTAAGTTTTGTTCTACTCTGTCGGACCTGTCTGTCAGCCTCTGCAGAGACATCTTGCCAGATGAAGAAAAGCAGAATTAATTCTGCCCCATTGCAGGAAACTATTTTCTGCTATTAACAACCAGGTCACTGCAATGACTGTATTTGTAGTTTTATCTTTTTCCCTTAAAGCAGTCTCTACCAATCAATGGGAATTCATTCTGAACACTCCATTTAAAAAGAAAAGAAGTAAGTTCTGTATTAATGCAGAGATGCATCGATCTAACTTTTATTAATAGTGAAATAGTTCGTGTGGCTTATCCTACAGATTGAAGAAAAGGTTAACTTCACATAAAAGTCTTCAGAGGTATTTGTTAACATATACAAACTGTTTCACTGTGGCTGAATGACATCACACTAGTCAATCACATATCAAAAGCTATAGTAACAACCACAATATAAACAGCTCAAAATAGTCTTGCCAATTCACCCATAAGGTGACAATAATGAATTGTCACAGGAAAGTGTTGTGCACAATCCCCCGACATAGCATTCATGAATAAAATTTTGAGCTCAAAGTTTGTCCTAGATGACATCACCTAGATATTTAAGAGCAATGTGGATTGAAAAACTTTCAAAATATAGAGAATCCAAACAACATGGGAAAAATATGAGATTTGCATCATTCCTATTATCGTGTCTCCAGTGCAAGTGATCCTTAAGATGCCTCACAGGGATCCCACAGATGTGCTCACATTTCAGTACTTGTCATTTCATTCATTTGTGCAGTAATTCAGAGAAAATGAAACATCGATAATAATGATAATAATAACAAGAATAACAGGAGATCCACTGGTCAATCCAAAAGCATTAACTAAGAGCATATGGTGGCAGGTATTGTTCTAAGTGCTGGATATTGAAATAGGAAGATGAAACAATTTCTACACTGAAGAAGTTGACTACATTCTGGAGCTAAATGAGTGTAGTGTGTACCAAATATAACTTACCAAAAGGCTCAGTGTAGAGTTTTAGATGAGTATAATTTAGAGGACTAGGACTTTGATGACACCTTGTATAAATTTTTATAGGATTAATACAAAGAAAAACATAAATAAGGTACTAGCAATTGAGGGGATCAGAAAAAATTTCATACAAAAGATGGGGCTTCAAGTGGGGCTTGAAGCAAGAGAGGGATTCTCTGAGGTGAATCAGGATAAGAGGAAATGTTTTCTAGGCATGGTAGGGTAGCAGTGGATGTCAGTGGGAAGGGAAGAATACAGAAGATGGGATTGTTCATGATTAAGGAAAAAAGAGAAGGCAAGTTTGGCTGGTTTGGCTAGATCACAGAGTATAGGGCAAGAGTTGTTTTGTGAAAGACTTACAAAGCTAACCAGAATATTTTACATTTTAGTCTAATTTTATTTAGAGAGCCACTGTATTTATTGAATAGGGAAGTGATATAGTTACATCCGTGTTCAATGAAAATCACTTTGACAGCTGTGTGTGGCATGGACTAAGTTAAAGAAGACAAGAATAAAATAATAGGTGACATACATAGTGCTTTAAGGTTTTCAAAGCACTTTACATACATTATCTCATTTGATCTTCCCTTCCTATAGCTCATTTCCCACCACAATGTGTGTGCTTTATTTTTTAGGTTAGGGGGTTAATAAACATTTATTAAGCACTATGTGCAAAGATCTATGCTTGCTCTATGTAATCTATGTAATTACGGGGATTACAAAGAAAGAGAAAAGACAATCCTAACTCTCTAGAAGTCTAAAGAAATAGAAGTTAACTACATTAAAAAACACTAATTATAATGATAAAAAACATTCTACAATCTCTTTCAAACAAATGTTACTAAGTATTCACATATAGCATAGAAAGAACAATAGGTTTGGAGTTAGAGGGCCTGGCTTTGAATCCTGGCCTTGATACTAAAGTGAATGAACTTGAACAAAGTCCCTACACATCTTTAGAGATTTAAAAAAAAATGTTATAATAATGTATTTATAAAATGCCAATATAAACATTTTTACTCTGTAACCCATTTACTTCCAGGCTGGTACTATGTGTGCCTCATTAAATTGCTTTTTTTTTTTATTAAAACTTTTTATTTTCAAAAGATATGCATGAATAATTTTTCAAGATTAACCTTTGCAAAACCTTGTGTTCCAATTTTCTTCCCCATTTCCCCATTCCCTCTCCTAGACAGCAAGTAATCCAATAGATATTAACCATAATAGAAATATGTTAAATCCAATTGGAAAAAAATGAGAAAGAAACTAAAATGCAAACAAACAAACAACAAAAAAGTGAAAGTGCTATGTTGTGAATCATACTCAGTCCCATCCTCTCTCTGGGTATAGATGGCTCTCTTCTTCACAAGATCATTGACACTAGTCTGAATCGAGATCCCTTTTCTCAAATGAGATGGTTAGATGAAATGATCTTAAGAGTTTTTTCTCAGCTTTAAGTTCATGATCCCATGCTCTTATAATCTCAAATCAAGAATAACTATGAGTAAACATGTAGGAAACAGTATTAGGCTAGCTACCTGTATGTGTGAGCTCTTCAGCCAAGAAACAAATAAAGACATTACTTTGTTTCAATAGCAAGGAGTATATTAGCAGATACAAATAAGCTGGCATTAACTCCCTTTTATTCAACCTCATCACACCTCCCCATCATGCTCTTGCTCTTTTTGCCTCATATCCTTTCAGTGATTCACCTTTCTCTGTGTCTAGACTGTTTGCTTTACTGTCATCATTATCATCATCAGAGAAGGAAATAATGGAGAAAGATTTTTGTGAGCAGAGTCCCAAGACTATGTAGCAGATCACAATATGAGACAGAGAATTGTAAAGCCTTGAAACTGTGATTTGTTTTGTAATTCACTTCATTCTTTGGAATAATTATGGTCAAGATCAGGCCTTCCAGAATCCTGGCACACAGTTAATTCTTGTTGGAGGCATAAATGAATGAATACTTAGTATTCTGAGTTAATTTACCTTCCACAGGAAAAACTCATTTTTCTTTGAAAATCCATTCATCTTGAGGCAAACATAGACATCCCATACCCAGACAGATAAACCCTCTTCATTAGATAGTTTTGTTATTTGGAATTCCCTAATGTTTAACCAAATAAAACTGAAAAAAGAAGGGAAGAAAAAATGTGGGAAATAGAGAAGACCATGTATAGAAGGAGAACTAAAGAATTAGAAAAATTGTCAGTGGAAAAATATAACAAAAAGTACTTCAAGTTCTAAGAGACAATAAAAAGAAAAAAATGTTCAACAAAGAGCCCATGAGTCTAAGAAAATAAGGAATGAATAAGATGATTCATAGAGGGTCTCTTTGCTGCAAATAAGGCTAAATATGAAAAGGACTATCTTTCTGGTCAACCATGTTCTAGAGTCTCTGTTTATATCTAAATTGCTCCCTCCTTAATGACTTATCTTATGACTTCCTTTTCAACAGTACTGAACATAATAGATAACATAAAAGAGAGTACCAAGTGACAGAAATTATTGATGCTACAGATTATGTACCCTAGAGAACAATTGGGATGGATTGCCTGCCATATATATATATATATATATATATATATATATATACACATATATTTTGAGGAAAGATCAGAAACACTTGTGTCCCTCTGGCTCTGGAGACTTTGGTTCCTGCCATAGTATGATGGAAATGTATCCCATTTGTGGATATTGTTCAACCCAGACAAAGACTTTGTATTCATGGTTAGTAAAGGTTTAGAAAAAGCTATTAGTGAGTGCAGAGTGCAGAGAGTTATGTATTGGAGTAGTTGTTCATTCCTTGTTCTTGAAGATCAATGACATCAAGAAGGTGATAATTTTGATTTGCAAATGAATTGGATTTGAACAAGGTAGAATTGTGCAAAATTACTACCTCACTCTGTCCGTCAGAATCACTGAAGTCCAGTGGCAAAATGACTAGTGATGGCCCTGAATACAGTGTACCTTGTATCTTGGCTCTTTTAAGCCAAGTCTCAGTTTGAATGAGAAAACATCCATTAAGTAGGTAAAGGCTAGGTCAAATAACTCCATTCAAATCACAAGGAGTTTCATCAAAACTTGATTTTCCATAGTTATATTCCAAGATAGCAAAGACAAAAACTGCAAGAAACAAAAGAGCGAATTGTCCTAGTTTTATTGAAAAACAAAAACAAAAAACAAAACAATGATAGAATAAATAGGGAAGAAAAAAACTAGCTCCCAAACTCCAGCATGCCTTGTGAAGTATAAACGGTCAAAATTTTTATTCCCTTGGACAGAGCACCCACATGTAGACAGAAGGAGAAAAACAAGAGGAAAAGAGAGAGGAAGAATTATATGCATATATGACAATAGTATTAAATTTCAAATGTTTACTTTTGATTAGTAAAAATAGATGAATTGGTCTGAATAATATGGAAACTGTTTTCAAAGAAATGAATAGTATGAAGGAAATAAGGTAAGAGAATAACTAAGGAAAAGAAAAGAAGGGAAATGAAGCAACGGCAAGGTGAGGCCAATTAGCAGGAAAAGCCCCCTGAAAAAGCGAATGAGAAAATGGTAGAATGATCTCTCAAAGGAGGAGGCAGAACAACTATTGGTTAGGACATTTAAAAATAGGCAGCTGAGCACTAGAAATTTGACTACTGGGAATAATGCTGCCCTAGACAAGAAAAGAGGTAATTGACAAAGTGACCTAATATTAAGAATAATCTTCCTTATTAATATCCAGGATTCTAATAAAGGAATGTATTTCTTACATATAGTTATTTTGATGCCTAAGATAGGAGGCATCCAAAAATAGTTCCAAATTATTCCTAAATACAAAAAAGCGCAAACAACAGTTGTATTGTGACAGAAATAAAATATATAGAGATGGAGATTTAAGGGGTAAATGAGGAACATGAAAAAAAATAAGCACTATCTAACCAGATTGAATTTGAAGTATTTAGACAAGACTGCATCTAGATTATTTTTAGTCTAAGGTAAAGATATTCTCAGGAACCTTGCTTTCAGCTCCCAACTACCCAAATACTTTCACCACTTAGACCAGTGAAGCTAAGCCTTTCAGGGACCTGCCTGGCACTCTGTCTACAACATTGCTCCACTGCTTTCTAATGTTTGCAAGTTTATATTTTTCCCATCCTCTTGTCAGTTACTCTTCTATTCTTCCTTATTTTTCCTCTCTCTGTTACAAGACAAGTTAAGTGGACTGATCGACATCATCCAAAGAGAAGGATATATTCATGCAATCAAACAAAAAGTAACAGGAGGAGGCAAAAATCATTATTTCCCCTCTGGAGGAAGTTATAAAGATGAGGCAAGGAGAGTGATGACAAAATGCTCCATCTCTTTCTTTGACATTTTGGGGCATTTCTATCTGATAGAATAAAATACTAAGCCTGTTGTTACCAAGCTAGATGTAAGAACCCTGGTTATTAGTCCTAGCTTTGCTACTTAACTAGCTGTTTTGCCTTAAGGCAGTTGTTAATTCTTCTGTGCCCCATTTTAGGTAGGCAAAAAATAATGGGGGATAATTATTGTTGCCCCATCTAACTCTGAGAACTTGTGAAGAGCTTCTGAATATTTAAGTATACCTGTGGTCCTCTTAATGGAGATATTCCTTTCAGTGGCACAGATCACCCCCAATATACCTCTTGTAGTCAGGAAGATCTGGGATCAAATCATACTTTACACTTTAGACACTATTTGTGTTCCTGCTCAAGCCTAACTTCCATTTGTCTTAATTTCTTCATCTGAAAAATAGGGATAACAACATAGTAAGTATGATGTAAATGTAAGCTGTCATCATCATCATCATCACCACCATCAACTACCACAGTGAGTCCATTCAAAATGCTGTGGCCTTTCCTTTAGGTCTTATGTAAGGGTTACTAAAACCACATGCGGTCCTTTCATCCCTGAATTATCTCTGCAATACTGGCCCATCTCCTTTTTTAGTCATGACTTGGGAGAAAGTACTTTGAAAAGTTAAGTGATGTGTAATATCATCATCATCATCATCTTCTTGTTCTTCTTCTTGTTCTTCTTCTTGTTCTTCTTGTTCTTGTTCTTGTTCTTGTTCTTGTTCTTGTTCTTGTTCTTCTTGTTCTTCTTGTTCTTGTTCTTGTTCTTGTTCTTGTTCTTGTTCTTCTTCTTCTTCTTCTTGTTCTTGTTCTTGTTCTTGTTCTTCTTCTTCTTCTTCTTCTTCTTCTTCTTCTTCTTCTTCTTCTTCTTCTTCTTCTTCTTCTTCTTCTTCTTCACAATAATAGTTAACACTGATAGAGTACTTAATATGTGCCTGGTATGTAATGCTTTACATTGACCTCATTTGATACTCATAACAATCCTGGGAGGTGGAGACCTTTATTATCTTCATTTTGCAGATGAAAAAGCTGAGGCAAACAGAGGAAGAGTGACTTGCTGAGGATCACACAGATGTTTGAGGCTGGTTGAACTTGGCTTGGCACTCTATGCATTGCACCACCTAGCTGCTGTCTATTTACACAGTCTCCAGTCAAATCACACACCACATACTTTATACCTTGGTGTAAAGATAGAACTGGCTTCTCAAAAACCTTGTAATGAGATATCCATTCTACCAGTGTATATCCTTCGTCTAAGGACCATCCTACCTTACTTTGGAAAAATCTCATTTCCAAACCCAAATGTCTGGACATTAGGTAGTGAAGAATTTTTTGGTCCCAGCAACTTATATTAGAAGATTATTGTCTGTCCCAGTGGTAGGAATGTAAATATAAAATTATGAATTTTTTTAAGTAATTGATATAGTGTTTTATTGCTACAACTTTCACCTATAAAAGCTTATTTGAGTTTCACAGCAATTCACTTATACCAGAAGCAGGAAAAAACAAATAAGATTCAAAGAATTCACTTTGACCTATTCAGCCAGTTTTTCAATGTAAGCAGCATACTAGCCATTAGGTCAAGAAAAAACTATTGGCATTGTTTAATTTTCTCCATTCTATCTAATGAACAGCTAAACCATTTTGGTTGAAGGCAAAATTACAATCCTGCTGGTATACTGCTACAATATCTAAAGTTAATTGGATTTTTCATTATGATGAATCTTGCTTTTCAGAATTTAATCTTTCAGTCTTTCCCAACTGTTCTGAAATGGTAGTGCATTATACATAGAGTATTTGGAGTGAATCATAGGCCTACATGTTACCTCAATAGGCCAGAGAATGTAGAATTAGATCAGGGCATAATAATATACAAAAAGTAACTACTATTTCTGTGGAATATTTCTTCTTAAAGTGATTTTTTTTTCTGTGAAAACTGACTTCCTCATCCTATCAGAGATTCACTAAATTGGTGAGTTTTTTTCTTTTTTTTTTCCCTTTGAAGTAGTCAGTAATGTGCTTTGGATCCATTAGGATGTTTAATGTTATCTGTGTGGGATGGAGAGAACAGCAATTGCAATTTCCTTTCTAGACAAAGGGAATGCTTTGTAGATTACCCCCATTTAGCATCAGATTGTCTTTTCAATTGTTTTGAAACATTAGAAAAGGTTTCATAGAGAGAAAGTAAATTTTAAATGCAGTTCTTGTAAAACAGTGCTCCAGCTAATCTCAGTCAGACAGCCATTGTTTCCTTAGTCATAAAAGGGAAAATCATATCTAGCTGTCCTGAAAGCAAAAGCAAACCAGAACCTGCCAATGTGATTCTGAAGGCTAACCCCAGTGGCACAGAGAGTTAAGGTGGCTAATGGGTACTGGCTGAGTTGTGTGAGTTGCCAGGCCAGAGATCCATCTTATGCATATGTGAAGCTTGCTCTAGCCACTGGTCCTGGCAGAGGATACTGTACTCTAACAGCTCTTAGTGGGTCCTGGTGCCCAGGCAAAAAGGCCTATCAGGACCTCTGGGGATTGCTGAATAGGGATGATTCCAAAGGCTTTCAAAATCGTTTTATAAATCCAAACTGGCTGCTTTTATAAATGATCACAACAGTGATTTCCTTCTTCAACTGGTGCTTTTATATTCAATCCATTTTTCATCAACAACTGCATTGAAGAAAGAATAAAGTAAATCTGTAGGTACCTGGATTAGTTAAAACAATTAAATAGCAAATTGATAGAGTCATAAAATTAAATGATATGTAGGCTTTCAGAAATGCTTGTTGTAAATTCAGCTTCATTCATAAAGATTGGATGAGCTATTTCAGAAAAGTTTTTTCATAATGCATTCCATTGTATGTCAGAAAATCAGATTCCAGTGTAGTATTTGGGGCACATGGACTCCAGAAAGGCAACAGTGGGTTCTAGGCATCCTTGGGGTAAATACTCACTGAAAACCATAGTTGACTCTCCTTTATTGATGTGTTTACTTTTATCAGCCACTGAGCATATTTGTTTCAAAGAAAAGACAATCAAATAGTGACAAGAAAGAATTTTCTCTGTCATACACATGGAGCACCATCATTACTAACAGCGTTCAATTGAGGACATAAATTTAGAGAACAAGGAACATATGTGGAAGGCACATGTGGGATCATGTATGAATAGGGCATTCTCATGAAAAGGCATATGATAGTCTATATGAAGAGGTCATACATATGAATAGCACATAGAAAGGTTTGAACAGGCACATATGTGGCCACGGCAACACCTACAACAATCTACAGCACTAGTGGAGCTGGAGATATCCTCAGGTAATGTCATCACACTGATTTCTTTTAAAATTTTATATAATATTTTATTTTCCCCAATTGCATGCTAAAACAATTTTAAGATATTTTAAAGAAAGTTTTGAGTTCCATGTCTATCCCTCTTCCCTTCTTTTCCTCTCTGCTCCTTGAGACAGTAAGCAGTTTAATGTTACACATGTCCAATTATGTAAAACATTTCTTTAGTAGAGATTTTGTACAAGAAAAGAAATAAAAAAAAAGCAAAAAGTAGCATGCTTTAGTCTTTAATTAGGCAGTTTTGTTTCTTACTCTGGTGGCAGTTAACATGCTTCTTCCTGAGTCCTTTTGAATTTTTTTAGATCATTGTATTGCTGAGAATAACTTAAGTCATTCAAAATTCTTCATCATACATTATTGCTGCTACTGAGTACAATGTCCTCCTAGACAAAGCACAAAGGCTTACTTAACCTTGCATCAGTTCATTCAAGTCTTTACAGATTTTTCTGAAATGATTCTGCTTGTTTTTTCTTATACCAATACTATTCCATCACAATCATATACCATTCATTGCTTGTTTAGCCATTCTCCAAATGATCTTTTTAATTTCTAATTCTTAGCCAACACAAAAAGAACTGCTATAAATATTTTTTATAAATAGGTCTTTCTCCCTTTTTTGGTGTCTTTGGGATATGGACCTAGAAGCCAAATCACTATATTCTAAGGTATGCATAATTTTATAGCTCTTTAAATACAGTTCTAAATTGCTCTATAGAATGGTTGGATCAGTTCACAACTCCACCAACAATGTATTAGTGTCCCACTTTCCTCACATACCGTTAGGCATTTATCATTTTTCTTTTTCTTTTTTGCCATATTAGCCAGTCTGATAGTGAGATAGTATCCTAGATGTTTAAATTTGTATTTCTCTGATAGTGACTTAGAGCATTTTTTCATGACTATAGATGACTTTGATATCTTTGTCTGAAAAATGCCTGTTCATATTATTTAACCATTTATCAATTGGATAATGACCTATATTTTTATAAATTTGACTCAGTTCTCTATATATTCAAGAAAAGAGACCTTCACAGAGATACCTATTACAAATATCTCCCAATCACAGTTTTCTCCTCTCCTTTTAATTTTGATTGCATTGGTTTTGTTTGTGTGAAAACTTTTTAATTTTATATAATCAAAATTATCTATTTTATATTTTGTAATGCTCTCTATATGCTTTGGTCCTAAATTATTCTTTATTCATAAATCTGACAAATGATTCCATGAGCTCCTAATTTGCATGAGGTATCACTATGTGTAAATCGTGTAGCTGTTTTTACCTTATCTTGGTTATAGAGTGTTAAATGTTGTTCTATATCTAATTTCTGGCATGCTGTTTTCTAGTTTTCCAAGCAGTTTTTGTTATATAATGATTGCCATTTTGTTTCAAAAGTTTGGATCTTTGGGTTTGTAATGTATTGGATTACTATGGTTATTTACTACTGTGTCTAATCTATTCCATGGATCTATCACTCTAATTCTTCATTGATACTAGACTGTTTTAATAATTATCACTTTATTTTTTATTTTTTTTTGTTTTTGTTTTTGTTTTTTTTGTTTTTTTTTATTATATATATATATTTTATAATATTATCCCTTGTATTCATTTTTCCAAATTACCCCCCCTCCCTCTATTCCCTCCCCCCGACGACAGGCAATCCCATACATTTTACATGTGCTACAATATAGTCTAGGTACAATACATGTGTGCAAATATCATTTTCTTGTTGCACAATAAACATTAGAATCCGAAGGTACATGCAACCTGGGCAGACAGATATTAGTGCTAACAATTTTCATTCTCCTCCCAGTGTTTCTTCTCTGGGTGTAGCTACCTCTGTCCATCATTGATCAACTGGAAGTGAGTTGGATCTTCTTTATGTTGAAGATTTCCACTTCCATCAGAATACATCCTCATACAGTATTGTTGTTGAAGTGTACAGTGATCTTCTGGTTCTGCTCATTTCACTCAGCATAAGTTGATTTAAGTCTCTCCAGGCCTCTCTATATTCCTCCTGCTGGTCATTTCTTACCGAGCAATAATATTCCATAACCTTCATATACCACAATTTACCCAACCATTCTCCAACTGATGGACATCCATTCATCTTCCAGTTTCTAGCTACAACAAAAAGAGCTGCCACAAACATTTTGGCACATATATGTCTCTTTCCGCTCTTTAGTATTTCTTTGGGATATAATCCCAGTAGTAGCGCTGCTGGGTCAAAGGGTATGCACAGTTTGATAACTTTTTGGGCATAATTCCAGATTGCTCTCCAGAATGGCTGGATTCTTTCACAACTCCACCAGCAATGTATTAGTGTCCCAATTTCCCCACATCCCCTCCAACATTTGTCATTATTTGTTCCTGTCATCTTAGCCAATCTGACAGGTGTGTAGTGGTATCTCAGAGTGGTCTTAATTTGCATGTCTCTGATCAGTAGTGATTTGGAACACTCTTTCATGTGAGTGGATATAGTTTCAATTTCTTCCTCTGAGAATTGTCTGTTCATATCCTTTGACCATTTATCAATTGGAGAATGGTTCGGTTTCTTATAAATTATGGTCAGTTCTCTATATATTTTGGAAATGAGACCTTTGTCAGAACCTTTGTTTTTAAAAATATTTTCCCAATTTGTTACTTCCCTTCTAATCTTGTTTGCATTAGTATTATTTGTACAGAAACTTTTTAGTTTGATGTAATCAAAATCTTCTATTTTGTGATCAATAATGATCTCTAGTTCTCCTCTGGTCATAAATTCCTTCCTCCTCCACAAGTCTGAGAGGTAGATTATCCTCTGTTCCTCTAATCTATTTATTATCTCCCTCTTTATGCCTAAATCATGGACCCATTTTGATCTTATCTTGGTATATGGTGTTAAGTGTGGATCCATATCTAATTTCTGCCATACTAATTTCCAGTTTTCCCAACAGTTTTTTCCGAATAATGAATTTTTATCCCTAATGTTGGTATCTTTGGGTTTCTCAAAGATTAGATTGCTATAGATGTACCCTTTTTTGTCCTTTGTATCTAATCTGTTCCACTGATCTACCGGTCTATTTCGTAGCCAATACCAAATGGTTTTGGTGACTGCTGCTATATAATATAGCTTTAGATCAGGTACACTTAGACCACCTTCCTCTGAGTTTTTTTTCATTAGTTCCCTTGAAATTCTTGACCTTTTATTCTTCCATATGAATTTTGTTGTTATTTTTTCTAGGTCATTAAAATAGTTTCTTGGGAGTCTGATTGGTATAGCACTAAATAAATAGATTAGTTTGGGGAGTATTGTCATCTTTATTATATTCGCTCGGCCTATCCAAGAGCACTGAATGTCTTTCCAATTATTTAAATCTGATTTTATTTTTGTGTAATTATCACTTTATAATAAAGGTCTGATTATAACTATCCCACCTTTTTTCTCCCACATTTTTAAAAAATCAATTGCCTTGATATCCTTAATCTTTTGTCCTTCTAGATGAATTTTATATTTTTCTAGGTATATGAAATAATTTTTGGTAGCTAGATTTTTATTATGTTAAATAAATAGATTAATTTACATAGAATTGTCATTTTTAATATATTGGACTTCTTCACCTATTTTCCCAAACAGTTTATATAGTACTGGAATTAATTGTTCTTTAAATGGTTGGTAGAATCCTCTTGCAATCATCTGGCCCTGGGAATTTTTTTTGGTAGAAAGTTCATTGAATAGCTTGTTCAATTTTCCCCCTAAAATTAGGCTATTTAGGTATGCTATTTTGTTTTCTGTTAAATTGAATAACTTATATTTTTGTAGATGTTCTTCCATTCCATTTAGATTGTAAGTTTATTGGCATATAATTGCACAAAATAGCTTCTAACAATTGTTTTAATTTCTTCTTCTTTAGTGGTGAATTTATCCTTTACATTTTTGATACTATTAATTTTATTTCCTTCCTTCCTTCCTTCCTTCCTTCCTTCCTTCCTTCCTTCCTTCCTTCCTTCCTTCCTTCCTTCCTTCCTTCCTTCCTTCCTTCCTTCCTTCCTTCCTTCCTTCCTTCCTTTCTTGTGTCTATATTCTCTCTCCCAATGTCTCTAATATGTATGTACTTCAGCTGATCTCATGGTCTCCTTCCTTGCCATCTGTTGCTCTCTGCTTCTATTTGTTGATATGCAGTAGGAGGTACTTCCTGATAAGCCTTTCCCTGACTAGAACAATCTGATAATATTTTGAATTCTCTCTCATAGCTTTGCCTTCAGCTGATACATCCAGTCATAGAGAATGGTTCAATGATTCACTCTCTTCTTTACCAACTCTGTCTTGTGCTGATTTGAGGTCTGGATGACTAAGCAACTATCCAATTTGGGGTTAGAAAAATCCCTTCTGACTATATATGTATATATATATATATATATATATATATATATATATATATATATATATATATATATATATATATATAAACATTAGTTTGTGTCTCTAAAGTCTACTCTAATGACTGACTAAATTGCAAAATCTCACAGATTGTAAAGGCTGAAATGAAAAAGTCTACTAAACTCACTGGTCCTCTGGCATGCAAATGTTTGGTTTTTTTAATTGTTGTTTTTTGTTTGTTTATTTGGGGGGGGCTATAGAGAAGGAGTAAAAGACTGGTATATTAACTGGACTATGTCCTTTCCTTTATTGTGTACAGTGTACTTAATCTCTCTGAGATTAAGTATTTAAGTGTTTAACAACAATCCCTTTGGATAAAAAGAAACTGTATTCTTGGACAGAATACCTTTAAGATGAATCTGCATTATTAACATTTTTCTCCATTTATTTCTTAAGCTTAGACAACAAAACTATAAACCTAGTCCTACTTTTTAGCTTGCAGATTTTCCATGTATCAATGCTCATACAAAAAATTTATCTGTGGGTTCTGGGGACCCTATTTGAGCTGGCTCCAACACATCACCAATTATGCATTTTTATCAGCAACATTTATTTACACTGCTTTGCAAAATGTGATTTTTCCACCGAATGAATGTATTTGCATACTAAAAAGTTTGCTGGGATTTCTAATTAATAAATTAATTAAGAGGAATTTGTATGTGCCTTCTATGTGCTCATGCATTGTGCTGGACAATGGGAATTCAAAGACAAAAGAGAAAGTCTGACATTTAAGAATCCTGAACCTGAGCAGCCTAGAAATGGAGAACTCTAATTCTGAGACGCTGACCCTGAACCACCCTCAAATATAGGAAGGTAAATTAAAGCCCAACTAGTTCTTCTTATCTCCAGGTCTATCATTCTCTTCATCACATTGAACAGATGCCTATCCCTGAGATTGCTAAACTCTAGTTGAGGAGTCAAAAGACACTTCTGATTTCAGTTTTGCTAGCTAGTTGAGAAGTCTTCATTTATCTATCAGAAAAGAAATGTGATTTTATTCCAGTGTTGGCAATAATCATTCACATTTCTGTCCTAGCTTCCTTACAATAACTCTGTGAAATAGGTAGCACAAATATTAGTTTCTTTGTTTCAAACATAAGGAAATTGAAGCTCAGAGAGATTAAGTCATTTGTCCATGGTCTAAAATATCATAAATTGGAGAGGCAAGATTGAAGTTAATTTTTTTTTATTTCTAGATCCAGTATTCTTTCCATTATACCACATTGCCATCTTTGCTAAAAAGACAACTTCCATTGTATTCTCCTCACTTATCAGGGCAATAAATGAGTTTATGCTTTTCTGTAGCATAATATAAAAATATGTGTGTACATATACACACAATACTACACACATATACTATATGTATACACACAAATACAGAATTTGCTTAATGTTTGTTCATTAGTTTGTAGGTATTATATTAATATTGGTTTAGATTACATTGTTGGTGGAATTGTGAAAGAAACTGGCCATTCTGGAGAGCAATTTGGAACTATGCCCAAAAAGTTATCAAGCTGTGCATATCCTTTTATCCAGCAGTGCTACTACTGGGCTTATATTCCAAAGAAATACTAAAGAGGGGAAAGGGACCTGTATGTGCCAAAATGTTTGTGGCAGCCGTTTTTGTAGTGGCTAGAAATTGGAAAATGAATGGATGCCCATCAATTGGAGAATGGTTGGGTAAATTATGATATATGAAGGCTATGGAATATTATTGCTCTGTAAGAAATGAGACCAGCAGGATGAATTCAGAGAAGTTTGGAGAGACTTACCTGAACTGATGCTGAGTGAAATGAGCAGAAGCAGAAGATCTCTCTACACTTCAAAACTATACACTTCAACAACAATACTGTATAAAGATATATTCTGATTGGAAGTGGATATCTTCAAAATAAAGAAGATCCAACTCACTTCCAGTTGATCAATGATGGACAGAAACAACTATACCCAGAGAAGGAACACTGGGAAGTGAATGTAAACTGTTAGCACTACTGTCTATCTACCCAGGTTACTTATACCTTTGGAATCCAATACTTAACGTGCAATAAGAAAATTGGATTTACACACATATATTGTATCTAGGTTATACTGTAACACATGTAAAATGTATGGGATTGCCTGTCATCTAGGGGAGGCAGTAGAGGGAGGGAGGGGAAAATTTGTAAAAATGAATACAAGGGATAATGTTATAAAAAATTACTCATGCATATATACTGTCAAAAATTTTTATAATTATAAAATTAATAAAAAATATTGGTTTATATCTTTAGCTTGGTTTGGAACTTGATCATATGTTATTGCCGTAATTTTTAGAATTTTTCCAATTATCATTGAGAAATTACTGGCCTCCTTCCTTATGTGATCAATCTCTCATTCAATCTTCCAAATGACTTTAGGAACTAGACTGGTAACATTTGATTCCAGTGCCTTAAGGAATTTTATTAGTATTCTGCAAGTTGTAATTAGTCAAATGACAGGACATGGTCACCAATAGTGAGATAGTAGAGCAAAATATTGCTCATTATTACAAAACTCTACAAAGTTTAATATAGGAAAATATATAACAAAAAAGTATCAAGTCAATAAATATATGTTTAAGTTGCTATTTAGCTATTTATACATCTATCTATCAGGAGTTAGTAAGACCTGAATTCAGATTGCTTTCTCAGACACTTATGCTCTGTATGACTTAACTTCTCTTCAACTCACTTTCCTTATTTGTAAAATGGGAATGGTAGTAGTAATTGTTGTTTATTCTTTGATTTTGAAGGGGACCAGTGATATCACAACATGTAGGGTACAGTCTTGACTTGCTCATGGATTAGATTTAAGTGAGACAGAGTTGCACAAAGTCATCCACCTCACTCTTTCTTCTTCTAGTCATTGAAGTCCAGGGTCAAGACAAAGGTCAGAACTATGGCAATGACCCAGAAGGCATTGGATAACCTTGGCATATTTGATATCTGACCATGTTCAAAATATTCCACAGCACTTTTTTTTTTGGCAATTTTCATATCCAAATTTGTTCCACCTTTGGAACAAACTGTTCCTGAACACCCATACGGCCAAGGACAGTCTTTGCCTCCCTTTAACTTACCAACTTTAAGGCTTGTTAGTTTCCTTCAACCTGGTTTAGCTCAACTGCCAGCATGGGCTTACTGGGGTAAGGCTGCTGTACATAATACAACTTCTTGGAACCACAGGTGAGAGTTGAATCCACCAAATCTACCAAAGGTGAATGAGTAGCCCTGAAAAGGCCTTAGCAAACCCTCACACCAGAAGTGCTAATCCTCTCTGAATACCCCAAATTAGTACTTAACATTCAGGATATAAAGAATCAAGTGAAACAATATTTGAAAAGTACTTTGTGAACCTTAAAATGCTATATAAATATTAGCAGTTATTAATATTAGGATTACATCAAGTGCTGAAATAGAATTGTAGAATGATGGCTGGCTTGAAGAAAAACCTTTAAAAATGTACCGGATTTTGACAACTTAAATAAGTGTGGCCCAGATAAAGATTTGTGATAAATGCTAATAGTGGAAAGACAAATGTGACATTTGACTCTCAGAATTGGGATCAGATGCCTTTTAATAATAACTCATATTAAACAATGAGTTACACACAACCTTCTTGTAAAGGAGTTGGCTTACTTACTACATTACAATTTTTTTCAGGTTTGAAGACTAAACCTCTGATAGGTAAAGAGACTCCCAAAGTCCTTGCAAAACTGTAGTGCAAATCAAAATCCCCGATCCTTCGCCTAATCTTATATTTGTTTCCTTATACTATGATTTTTTTTTTTTAGAACAAAGTGATTGGGCAGATTATGAAACTAAAAGGCAGAGTGGTCAAAAGTGCACTTCCAGGAAATCAGTGAGATGCTGGAAGTGAGGAGATGTGGCTTTCATGATACTTGTATTTAAGAGGAAATAGGTGCCTACTCTCTCCTTTTCTCTTCTTAATCAGACCCTTATGAATTATGACTGTGGTTTACCTTCAGTCTTTCATGACTTCAATAATGTAAACTAAATATTAGTTATATTCACCTTGTAAAAGAGTTAAAAATAATGGAAAAAACAAGTTAGAAGGAAGCTTAATCTGAAACCCAGCTGAGTTAGATCATCCCAAACATAACAAAATTAAGTGAAAAGGATAATAAATAGACAAAAAAGAGCATGTATATTTCCACAAGATTCCATTCTTGTCATTGATGACAGTATAGATCCATTTCACTTGGACTCCAACACCTCAGTGCCCTTTTGCTATATGCCAGTAATACCAATGTTTAAAAAGATGAAGGGAAGAAGGTCTGAACCATATTAAATATATATAAAAAAATCTATACCACAGGAAGTATAATTTTAAAATCCCTCAAGATAGAATTTTAGGATATTAAAAAGAGGGGGATTTCAGAAGGATTGAAAAATAGAATAAATAAATAGTATTTTCCTTGTTTTTAATACATAAAAATTGTCATTTACATCCTTCTCCCAATAATTTTTAAAATGGCTTATAAATTTTGGAGGGATAGGGAGGGAAGACATCTTAATTCCATCAACCTTTTTACTCAATCCTCCTAATAGTGCTCCTAGGCTACAGTTCATACCTATGTCACCTTCTTTGTCAATATGAGTACTGTCAGGACAATTAAACAAAGTTCTCTTTAATAGGTATAAGAAAAGTATCATTTTTTTCCAAGCATACACTTCCCCATAGCATTTCACAGTCTCTTGGTGGGGTTTTCTGCTTGCCTATTAGATTTTATTGAAATACAGATTTTCTGTAAATGGCATTCTGTTTGTTCTATTCTGATCTTAGATAGTTCTATATATTAACACTTAAATATGCATCGAACTTCAAGAATCAGGTTGAAAATGTACTCTTCAGAGTAACTAATTTTTTTTTCAAGATGGTATCTTGAAGTATTATCTTGAGATAGATGATATCTAGGGCAGAGTTAGTATTGGTTTAATATTTTATTTATGTATAATAACATTTAACAGACTACAACATAGATCTCAATTTGATTTGAAGGCTTCTGCTGCCCTTTAGATGAGTAAAAGCCATATATCAACCTGCTTTAACTATATTCAATAGCTCCAATGCACTTATTACCCTAATGTAAAGGCAACTTCTTTATGAGAGAGGGATTAGAGATCTATATTGACTATCATTGTCACTGTAACCAAGAACCTTTATTGAGTACCTACAATATGGAGGGGATAGGTAATCCATAACAAAAAATATCTTAACCTTTTTGTAAATTGGTATTTAGATAATTTTTTACCTTCATGATATAATATAAATTACACCATTCAAGATATAGCATAATACTATGGAGAGAAGGCCAGCCTTATAGTCAGAATGGCTTAAGTCCTGTCTCTAACACATATGGGTTGTATAACCCTAGGAAGGTCAATTAACCTCTCATTGCCCAGGTGATTATAAGTGATTGAGAAACAAAACAGTTGCCCATCTCCATTGGGAAAGAGAGTTATCTTTCCAGGAGCTCCTTACACCAAAGAAATCAAAGATCTATACAAAAAGAACAAATAATTCATTTTGACTCTATAAAAAGCCAGATAGAATGTCTCTAAAGGTCCAGGAATGAAATTTTGTTTTGGTATAGAGATGTCCTGAAAGTGAAAAGAGACATAGCAATATACTCCGCCTTCCACCCTCCCAAATTGTAAGAGAAAAGTATTTGGCTCTTACTTGGTTTTTAATTAGGAGATTGAAGAGACCCAGAAGATATTGCGCATATTCTCACCACAACAAATACTTTTTTTAAAATCTAGAAAAATTTCCACAATAAACTTCTATTTTTAAAACTTTTTAGAAATTATCAGAAGGTATTTCACACAAGGCTATATTTTTGTGTCACCAAACTAAATCTCTAGGTTAGATCCCCTAAAAGATCAGAGTTATAGTACAGTTACAAACAGCTGTGACTCCTGCCACAAGAAGGATATACATAGGTGGGCACGGAGTGCTTTATTTCTGTTGCAGAGAACAGATAGTGTACAGTAAGTGTGGGCTCAAATATGGCAAATAAATTCACATTTAGACTGAGGTTCTTCAACCCGTTTGCCAAGATTTAGTCTTGGGAATTATAAACACATGAAAACCGGGTATATGATGGAACTGCTAACATATTCTTCAAGAGCAAAATGAAATGGCACTCCTAGGTTCTCCTCTTAAATTAACTGAAGCTGAAAAACACTTTGTGGAAGTACAGAACACTAGATGGGAAACTGAAGAGTGACAAATTATATGCTGTAATAGTCTCTTTCCCAGAGACATACTCCATTTGCTTTAGATAGGCTTCAGATAGATAGTATTTTTAAACCTTTGCTATTTCACAACTTGCCTTGAATCTGCCTTTCTATCCTTTTTATACACTTTCTCTGTTAAACTGTCTACAATCCACTTGAACTGATTTTCTTGTTATTCCTCACACACAACAAATTATCTCCCATCTCTGTGTCTTTGCAGCCTGTTTTTCATTCCTGAGATATACTTTTTCTTCAGCTCTGTCTCTCAGAGTCTCCAGTTTCTTTCAAAGTTTGACTTGATAGGAAACTTCTTTTGAGCTCCTTGGCTGCTAATGCCTCTCCCAAAGTTCTTTTAAAAAATTGGAATATATTTATTTTGAATGTATCCAATAATATGTAAATGTTATCTTCCTTAAAAGGATATTAAGCTCCTTGAAAGCAAGTACTTTTTCACTTTTTTTATCCCCAGCACCTAGCATAGTTAGAACTTAGTACATAGTAGACACTTAAAAACTTAATTGATCAGTTTGTACTTCAAGGTATCTATTGGTATAGGTATTGCCAGTGAAGATCATATCTCTGTGTACTTTAATAGACCATATTCGTGAGTTGTTGCCAAAAATCTAATCATCTCATGATTAATCTTCTGATAATGAGTTTCTTTAGGTTTAGTTAGGACACCTGGAAAACAAGAGGTCTATGATGTCCCTGCATCCACTTTTAAAACCCTTTTATTGACAGGATCTGTCAGAGAACATATTCTATGAGTATCGTCTTCAAGAAATCAATAATCTCCATGTTCTGCAGAGGTACAGGAGCAGAACATTAGTAGGAATTTTAGATTAAAATGGAAATTAAATATCTACAAGTTTAAATATTGGTCTCAAGTCTTTGTCCTTAGCTCTCTTCTCTTCCATATGTTCTATTCCTGGATTGTCTCATTTACACTATATTTTGTAATTAGTTTATGAAAGTGACTGTCACATCTTCATTTTTATTCCTAATTACTCTTCTGAGTTTCAATTCTGTTTTCAATTGTCTATTGAATACCTATTCCCAAATGTTTTGCCATTACCTCAAAGTCAGCAAACTTAAAATTAAACTCACTTAACTTCTCTTACTATGAGTATCTTCATCTTTACAGTGGGGATAATATTAGTACCTGCCTTGCAGAATAGTTGTGAGGATTAAATGAACAAATATACTTAAAGTGTTTTGCAAATCTTCAAGTGATATAGACCTTAGAGATTCTGTAGTGTGTACACCCTTTTCATTTCGTAGAAGGCAAAAATCAAAGCCTAGAGTCATTAAATGCCTTGCTAAATGTCCTGTGCTTGATGGTGGCAGAACTGTGTCTAGAATCTAGGCTTTTGTTCTCTTTAGTCAACAAATTGACAAGCTTTTATCAGGCTTTCATCCCATGTCTACTATGTTGACTCTCATATTTTGTATGACTGTTAGAGATGACAGCAGAGGAGAGAATGTACATAATTAGTGAAAATAAGTTTATATATATATGTATATATCACTAATATATCTAGGAATACACACAACATATATATATATATATATATATATATATGAGAGAGAGAGAGAGAGAGAGAGAGAGAGAGAGATTAACATAGATATAGATATATCTATACACACACATATAGAGAGAGAGAGACAGAGAGAGAGAGAGAGAGAGAGAGAGAGAGAGAGAGAGAGAGAGAGAGAGAGAGAGAGAGAGAGAGAGAGAGAGAGAGAAGTCCCAAAGGAATAAAATATAGCATGGACTAAATAGGAGCATGCATTTTATGAACTAAGAGAGAGATATAATGATAGAAAGCAGCTAAGTGATAGTTTGTGGATAGAATGTTGGAACTGTAGTCAGGAAGTTGTTGCTGTTGTTCATTTGAGCCCCACTCATCATGACCTTGTGAACCAAAGCATGTCATTATTATCCATGAGACAAAGATACTGGAGTAGTTTTCCATTTTCTTATTCGGAAATCAGGAAGACTTCAGTTCAATATCACCTCAGACGCTTACTAGCTATATGACCCTGGAGAAATCACTTAACTTCTGTTTACCTCAGTTTTCTCTTCTGTGAAATAGGGGAAAATAACAGCACTTTCCAAGGTTGTTGTAAGGATCAAATAAGATAATAATGGTAAAGCACTTAACATAGTGTCTTCCATGTAGTAAGTTCTATATAAATGCTAGTTATTACTGTTCAATAATATATTCAATAATAATATGAAGAGGTGATTGGTTTTACAATTTTGTCTAAGATTGACTTTGATGATACCTGTCCTTGAATAAGTTTACTGAATATAAACTTTATATAATCTTTCTTGTAGTAGAGGTTACTATCTAATGAGGAAATCCAAACCATTATTAATGCAAATTCATGCAGAACTTCAGAGTGATTATACAATATATAACTGAAGGAATTCTATGTAGTAGGCAAATGCATGAAGGAAGGATGGGCTGTAAATTGGGTTTGAGATTTGAAGAGTGGTTCTTGTTAGGGAAAGATTTCTAGAGAAAAAATGCATTGAGGTATGACTGAAAAGAAGACCAAGAAACTATTTTACCAATGGGATAAAGAAATAATTTTACAAGGGATGATAGAGCATGAGTGAGGACAAAAGACAAGGGAGGACACTATATCCAGGAAATACGAAGAGGGCTTACTTGCCCAGAATACAATATATAACGATACATAATGAGAGGCAGCATGGCCTAAGGAAATGAAGCTCTATATTGTGTCATGGGAACTGGATTCTGATGCCAGCCATGGTCCCTACGATCTATGTGACTTTAATGAATCATTTGTTCTTCTGGGTTTCAGTTGTCTTATCTATGATATGAAGGGGCTGACCTATATTGCTGGAAAGTTATATCTCTAAATCCTAATGTTTCTATCATCCTACATAATAAAAGCTAGGCAAGGTGGTAATCAACTGGTTCTAGTCAAGAGTTCAATTTGGATTCTGGGAATGATGAAAGCCCCACTGAAATATTTTTTTTTGTGTCAGGATGAAAGAAAGTAGTGAATAGGTATTAAAAAATTGTTAGCAGCACTGAGAAGGATGGAATAGAAGGAGAAAAAAAAGACTGAAGTAAGAGAGTTCAGGAAGCAAGAGGTTATGGCAGATAAGTTATAATTAGATCTGGACAATGGCTAGGAAACAATATAATGGAAGAAGCAGAAGTTCTTAAGTCACTTATAAAAGAGCTGATGAAACACTAGAGGATATTTAAACCATTTAATTTTAGAGCTAGAAAAGGCAGAATCATAGAATTACATAGTTGGAAAAAAATCTCATAGGTCATCTAGTTCAGCTATATGTAAACAGAAATCACTCTAGTATATGCTTAGCAAGTAATTATCCAGCTTCTGTCAAGACTCCAGTAATAGGGAGCCCAATGCCTACCAAACAATTTGATCTATTTTGGATTGTTAGGACGTTTTCCTTTCACTGATTTCAAGTCTTCTCTTGAACTTCTGCCTTAGATGTTATCTAGTCCAAAGCTTCTTAAATTGTGAGGTTGTGTAACTGAATGTGAGGGTTGTGAAGTTATGATTTATTATCACTAAATGGTTTTAAATTAAATAGATGAGTAAAATAGATTTGTATGCCTATTTTATGTAACTATAAACCTATGGTTGCATAAAAAATTCTCAGGTGAAAAGAGGTTGCAAAGAGAAAAAGTTTAAGAAATCCTGATCTAGTCTATTATTCTCATTTCACAGCTAAGACTAAAAGAGATGAAAACACTTGGCTGAGGTTACACAATTAGTATTTCAGAAGTATTTAATGAAAGAAAACAATTGTTTTGACCTCCAAGTGTTAGTGTAGTGCAATGGATGTTGTACATGTACTTTATCTGGAAGTTCTGTGACAGGTTCTACAAATACAGAGATCCTACCTTGGTGCTTCAATTCTATGAATAGCTTCTTTGTGGACATTTCAAACTAGATATTACAGAAATATCTTATATACATTTCTGAAACTAAACAATGTCTTTCTCCCTAAACCTTTCCCTCTTTCCATAAACTTTCCTTAAACTTCCTTATTTTAACAGGAAAAAACCCACCACTTTTTCAGGGTTGCAGGTTCATAACCTTGGAATTAAGTCTCTATTCTCTTGGAATTATTTATAACTCCCCCAACCAAAAATTAAATTTGAAATACTAAAAATAAAAGGAGAAATCAATAATATTGAAAGTAAAAAAACTATTGAATTAATAAATAAAACCAAGAGTTGGTTTTATGAAAAAGCCAATAAAATAGATAAACCTTTGGTAAATCTGATCAGAAAAAGGAAAGAGGAAAATCAAATTGTTAGTCTTACAAATGAAAAGGGGGATCTTTCCACCAATGAAGAGGAAATTAGAGAAATAATAAGGAGTTACTTTGCCCAATTTTGTGCCAATAAATTTGATAACTTAAGTGAAATGGATGACTACCTCCAAAATTATAGGCTTCCTAGATTAACAGAGGAGGAGATAAATTGCTTAAATAGTCCCATTTCAGAAAAAGAAATAGAACAAGCTATTAATCAACTACCCAGGAAAAAAATCCCCAGGACCAGATGGAGTTACATGTGAATTCTACCAAACATTTAAAGAACAATTAGCCCCAATGTTATATAAACTATTTGAAAAAATAGGGGATGAAGGAGTCCTACCAAACTCCTTTTATGACACAGACATGGTACTGATACCTAAACCAGGTAGATTGAAAACTGAGAAAGAAAACTATAGACCAATTTCCTTAGTGAATATTGATGCTAAAATCTTAAATAAGATATTAGCAAAAAGACTTCAGAAAATAATCCCCAGGATAATATACTATGACCAAGTGGGATTTATACCAGGAATGCAGGGCTGGTTTAATATTTAGGAAAACTATTAGTATAATTGGCAATATTAATAATCAAATTAATAAAAACCCTATGATCATCTCAATAGATGCAGAAAAAGCATTTGATAAAATCCAACATCCATTCCTACTAAAAACGCTTGAGAGTATAGGAATAAATGGACTATTCCTTGAAATAGTCAGAAGTATATATTTAAGACCGACAGTAAGCATCATATGTAATGGATATAAACTGGAACCTTTCCCAGTAAGATCAGGAGTGAAACAAGGTTGCCCACTATCACCATTACTATTCAATATTGTATTAGAAATGCTAGCTTTGGCAATAAGAGTCGAGAAAGAGATTAAAGGAATAAGAGTAGGTAATGAGGAAATCAAACTATCACTCTTTGCAGATAATATGATGGTATACTTAGAAAATCCCAGAGATTCTAATAAAAAGTTATTAGAAATAATTCACAACTTTAGCAAAGTTGCTGGATACAAAATAAATCCACATAAATGCTCAGCATTTTTATACATCACCAATAAAATGCAATAGCAAGAGATACAAAGAGAAATTCCATTCAAAATAACAGTCGATAGTATCAAATATTTGGGAATATATCTACCAAAGGAGAGTCAGGAATTATATGAGCAAAATTACAAAACACTTGCCACAAAAATAATGTCAGATTTAAATAATTGGAAAGACATTCAGTGCTCGTGGATAGGCCAAGCGAATATAATAAAGATGACAATACTCCCCAAACTAATCTATTTATTTAGTGCTATACCAATCAGACTCCCAAGAAACTATTTTAATGACCTAGAAAAAATAACAACAAAATTCATATGGAAGAATAAAAGGTTGAGAATTGCAAGGGAACTAATGAAAAAAAAAAGTCAGATGAAGGTGGTCTGAGTGTACCTGATCTAAAGCTATATTATATAGCAGCAGTCACCAAAACCATTTGGTATTGGCTAAGAAATAGACCGGTAGATCAGTGGAACAGATTAGGTACAAAGGACAAAAAAGGGTATAACTATAGCAATCTAGTGTTTGACAATATGTAATGGAGATAAACTGGAACCTTATCCAAAGATACCAACATTTGGGATAAAAATTCATTATTTCAAAAAAACTGTTGGGAAAACTGGAAATTAGTATGGCAGAAATTAGATATGGATCCACACTTAACACCATATACCAAGATAAGATCAAAATGGGTCCATGATTTAGGCATAAAGAATGAGACCATAAATAGATTAGAGGAACAGAGGATACTTACCTTTCAGACCTGTGGAGGAGGAAGGAATTTATGACCAGAGGAGAACTAGAGATCATTATTGATCACAAAATAGAATATTTTGATTACATCAAACTAAAAAGTTTCTGTACAAACAAAACAAATACAAAAAAAGATTAGAAGGGAAGTAACAAATTAGGAAAATATTGTTACAGTTAAAGGTTCTGATAAAGGTCTCACTTCCAAAATATATAGAGAACTGACCCTAATTTATAAGAAATCAAACCATTCTCCAATTGATAAATGGTCAAAGGATATGAACAGGCAAGTCTCAGATGATGAAATTGAAACTATATACATTCATATGAAAGAGTGTTCCAAATCACTACTGATCAGAGACATGCAAATTAAGACAACTCTGAGATACCACTACACACCTGTCAGATTGGCTAAGATGACAGGAACAAATAATGATGAATGTTGGAGGGGATGTGGGAAAACTGGGACACTAATACATTGTTGGTGGAGCTGTGAAAGAATCCGGCCATTCTGGAGAGCAATATGGAATTATGCCCAAAAAGTTATCAAACTGTGATCCAGCAGTGCTACTACTGGGCTTATATCCCAAAGAAATACTAAAGAGGGGAAAGGGACCTGTATGTGCCAAAATGTTTGTGGCAGCTCTTTTTGTTGTAGCTAGAAACTGGAAAATGAATGAATGTCCATCAATTGGAGAATGGTGGGTAAATTATGGTATATGAATGTTATGGAATATTATTGCTCTGTAAGAAATGACCAGCAGAATGAATTCAGAGAGGTTTGAAGAGACTTACCTGAACTAATGCTGAGTGAAATGAACAGAACCAGAAGATCACTATACACTTCAACAACAATACTGTATGAAGAGATTCTGATGGAAGTGGAAATCTTCAACATAAAGAAGATACAACTCACTTCTAGCTGATCAATGATGGACAGAAACAACTACACCCAGAGAAGGAACACTGGGAATTGAAAGTAAACTGTTAGCACTACTGTCTATCTACCCAGGTTACTTATATCTTCAGAATCCAATTCTTAACATTCAACAAGAAAATTGGATTTACACACATATATTGTATCTAGGTTACACTATAACATATGTAAAATGTATGGGATTGCCTGTCATCTAGGGGAGAGAGTAGAGGGAGGGAGGGAGGGGAAAATTTGGAAAAATAAGGGATAATGTTATAAAAATTACTCATGCATATGTATTGTCAAAATTTTTTTATAATTATAAAATTAATTTTAAAAATTAAAAAAGGAATTATTTATAACCTTAAGTTTTTATGTCTTTTTATCCTTAGAACCTCACATATCCAACCTGTTGCCAAATCTTATGATTCTTATCTTTTCAACATTTATTACTTCTGAACCCTTTTCTCTAATCACACAGCTACCACTTTAGTTGAGTTCTTTTTCATCAATAGCCTAGCTCATTGCAATAATCTCTGAATTTGACTCCTTTCTTAAATATCTCATCATCTTATACCCTGCTACCAAACTTATTTTCTTTAAGCACAGATAATGAACATCCCTACTCTACCAACTCCAATGGCTTCCTGTTACTTTTAGGATGAAATATAGACTCCTTTGTTTAGCTTTTAATTTGACACCAAACTTTCCAGCTTCTTTGGATATTACTTATTTTTTATTTTTTAAACATTTTGGGGGGGCATTACTTTCTCTCCCATATTCTGCAAATTAGCCAAACTGGCCTTGCTGTTGCTTATTTATTGCACAATATCTTTCTTTGTCTTTGTAGAATGCACTCTCTACTTAATTTTGCCTCAGAGATTCTTTCTACCCAGAAGATTCACCATCTTCTTCATGAAACCCTTTCTAATTATCTTCAACTGCTACCGCTCCTTTAAAACTACCTGCTATTTAGCTATTTTGAATATACAAACACATTTGTGCATATATATACATATATATGTATATATATATATATATATATATATATATATATATATATATATATATATATATATATATATATATATATATATATATATGAGAGAGAGAGAGAGAGAGAGAGAGAGAGAGAGAGAGAGAGAGAGAGAGAGAAACTATAGTTATACTGTACATGTTTTCTTTAGGTTCTTTTCTCCCCTCTGCAAAGAGGATGTAAGATCTCTAGCATCTGACGACACAATAGTGTTTAATAAGTACTTTGTTAAAATACTTTTCATTTGTTTAGCATAGTTAGTTATGTAATTATAAGTACATGCTAAACATATCAACAGAATATAAGTTCTTTGAAGCAAGGATTATTTCCTTTTTGTCTTTTTTATCCCTGGCATCTAATACAGTGCTTAGAACATAAATACATGTGGGTCAGTTGATTGATTGAGGAGGGCAGACATAAAAATAATACTGATAATTCATTAAAATAACACTATAAATTTTATAAGAACTTTCTACTCAAAAAACTCAGTGGCTAAGGGAATGCAAGTGATATAATCTCCATTTAATATAAGAAGAAAATAAGACTTACACAATTACTAAGCTTTGGAATGTGGCTTTAAATCCCAAGTTTCTTTTCCTGGTTCTATGTTTCACATTCTTTCCACTACTAATTGCTAGAGGTTTTATCTTCCAGATGCAACTTTAGAATCAACATCAGAAACATTATATAGAATTGAGCTATAAACTTTCAATCAATCGATAAGCATTTATGAGCACAACTTTTTGCCAATCTTTGTGGTAGGTATCAGGAATACAAATATGAAAAGTGAAAGAATAGGATAAGTCTGGGAGGGAGTCAGGCTTAGTGTCTTATCTTTGTTAAAACTATTCAGCAGAGGCCCCTTCAATGCTGGAATTCCTTAATACTCCAGATTTTGTATGGACTATTTAAGGTAATCAAAATTATGCAAATATGATCAAAGACCTAAATCTATTATATCCTCTTCCTACAGAACAAGCTATATAGAGGCCAAAATAGGAAAGCATTTAATTGAGACAGAATAGCAAGATAAATAATAATTGGAGATTGGGGTGTAGGAATTAAAATCATTCTCATATTCTCAAAGACAAAATAGGAATAGTTGATCTTTCAGTGCTAGACAATATAGAGTAAGGAAAACTTATCTTATGGCAGGAATAACTTTCATATCACTCTGGCTCATGGCTTCTCAATTCCTTCTCTTAGCTGCCAGGTGGGAACCTAGAATTTTCTTGACCACTGCCATTCCACTCCTGTTTTGCAGCTATTCCCATTCTTTCTCTTAGCTTTTATCTGTTGTTACAACTTCTTTCTCCTCAGTGGAAGTATTATTATTATTTTATCTGCTCTGGATCAACATGTCTCAAAGGATAATCAAGAGACAAAAGTGTCTCTCAAGCAGATGTCAAGACCTTTTCTATACTTGCCTCTGACCTTCACTCCTCATTTCCCCAAAAGTCCTCAGTTCTCACACCTCACTGATTTGAAGTAAATAACTTCTTTTCTTAATTTAGATATTTGGGTATATATCTCTAAGGAGTTTTTCTGGGATTTAGGAAAACCATATGCATTACTTTTCATTAACCATTTTGACTTTCATCATGTCACATGTAAACATAAAAGGTAAAGAATCATTTGTTGGGGTCATAATCAAAATAAATATCCAATAGTAGTTAATGAGTAATCTCTTATTATTCCAGGAGCAAGTGTCAGTCT